>NC_136072.1:138479964-138772564 GCF_964261635.1 Lissotriton helveticus | reverse complement strand
TTCCCCTAAGTTGGCAGGGGTATGCCCAGACGTGGGTCCCTTGATCACTTTGCCACTGGATTGAAGCTAGCCTGGCTGATGAGGGGTGTTACCCCGAAACTGGTCCCAGGATGCTTGATTCCAGTTAAGGAAGACCTGGCTTTGCAGTTCAGGCTGGACTGTTCCCATGAGGCACAGAGTCAAGACTGATTTGCATACAGCTGGGATTGAACTGAGGCAGTAAATTGAGCTACAGAATGACGATGGATTCAACCCAGATCTGTGACTGGTGGTGAGTGTCTGAAAAGTTTCAGCTCTCCATCTATTATCTCCTTGTGTTTGCTTTAAGTTGCCAGGGTATGCCAAGACGTGGGTCCTGTTCTCACTATGCCACTCGATTCAAGCTAGCCTGCCTGATGAGTGGTGTTACCCCTAAACTGGTCCCAGGATGCTTGTTTCCAGGGAGGACCTGGCCTGGCAGTTCGAGCTGGACTATTCTCATGGGGAGCAGGGTCAAGACTGATTTGCATACGGCTGGGTCCAAACTGTAATGGCACGGTAAGCAAAAAATGATGGATTTTGGCACAGATATCTGTGCTGGGGGCAAATATTTGACAATTTTCAGCATTCCATCTATCATCTTTTTGTCATCCTACTGACCTAAGAATGCGTTAGAATTGTACACCTCCCCACCAGAGGCGCAACTAGGAGAAATATCTTTATTTCTCTTCGTTGTTTCCTTTTTTTAAGTTTGCTGCATTGTGCTGAACACATAGAATGAGGGAAATGCTTCTGTGGATTGTTTTTGTGCAGAAAATTGTTGCTTCCTGCACATAAACAACCCTGCTATCGTGCAGGCACCTTTGCATCATGGTGCAAGGGTGCCTGGGTTGGCGCTAAGCAGCAGTTTGTGTGAGTGCGCAGGCAGAGAGCAGGAATCCACCTTATAATGTTAAATACACTGCATTCATGCCCTCTTCCTTTCACGCAGTGCAGCAAGGGGGCTTACTGTGTTTTGTTCCACAAAATATTGATAAATATGGTCTGTAATTCGTAAAATGGAGCTTTAGAGGTATTATAAGTACCATAGTGGGAATCTTTTTCTTTAACTCTACAGTGGGCATGTTTCCCTGATTAGCATTCAGGCAATGCTTAGTTTGAAACTAATCCCTGAAAAATGTGATGAAATGTAGGTGGATCGATGCAAATATGTTTTAGCAGAACTCTGACAAGGTCAGCAATGATAACATTAGTTCACATAAGCCTTAACTATATAGAACATGACAACTACAATTACATTGTATTGAGGGCTAGAATACAAATGATTAATATGTATGCATGAAGTAAAGTTGAACAAAGGAAGTGTTCCACATATCAATATCTTTAAAAAAAAAGCTCCACTCTTTATAAAAATCACTTGGCTAAGTCCAGCTCAATCAATTAGGATAGGGGCAGTAAGACATACAAACTATCCACAGTAATTGATGTGTAAATCCCTGAATATATTACTAATGAAACCAAAATGATCTAACCTATTCATAGGTGCCATTTAATTTCAATGTTTAAATAGGGTCTTAAGAAACATATATTCCAAACGTACAAATGTAAGTCAGCAGAATCGGGTGTCAGCATATGGTTCACATCCACGAAACACACACAAAATTAATTGTCCAAGTGCATTTGCAAAAAACTAGACCGGCTGTCAAAAGCATGTGCAGTAAATATATATATATCTCTGGAGCTTTAAGAAACAACATGGTTAATGATGTATATCTTACAAAATATGATTGTATCTAGGCAGAATTTCTTATCACAACCCCAATGTGTTTTTTTCCTTTAATTAATAAGGTAATTAGAAAGCTCATATGTGAAAAGAGGAAGCTGTGAAACAGAGGGGATGAGACAGCACATAACTGATCAGATGGTAGGTGTCGGATAGTACCCATGTAGTGGTAGCGCTATGCATGCACTTTGAAAGCCTGCTTCTAAATAATTCAAACATCTGGCAATAACGTCACCGTTTTGCAACAGCTAGCTGGAAAAACCTGAAAGCATGTAGACACATGTCCGATATCTGTCTGTATTTCTGTCTCTTTCTCTATTTCCCTCTCTCTCTCTCTCTCTGTCTGTCTCTTTCTCTTTCTCTATATCTATATATATATATATATATATATATATATATATGCATATCTATATATATATATATGCATATCTATATATATATATGCATATGTATATGCACATGTATATATATATATATATATATATATATATATATATATATATATATATATATATATTCACTGAAAAAACCATAGGTTATAGACCATATATAGTTAGGAATTAGCATTTAAAAAACCTTATTTTACTCACGCAAAACCATTGAAATTCCATATATAGTTAGTTGTACTAACTATATATCGCGCACCCGCAATCCACTGCTGATCATGTCACATATTACATCATTCATGACATGGTCAGTGACATCACTGATGACATCACTGATGACATCTCAAATGACATAAAATAAAAAAATATATAAAACAACAAAAACATTAAAAAAACAGTTCTTTTCAGAACTACCTCCCCTTTCAAAAAAAATTGCTAGAATGTTTAGCACTCTGGCAAGCTCTATTTCTTTTGGTTCGCTTCCCCGTTCGCTTCCCGGTTCGCGAACTGGGAGCGAACCAAAATTTTTAAAAAAATAAAAAAAGAAGAGTTAGTATAAGGGAAGTAAACAGAGAGTAATGGTAAAAGAAAGACAGCTATAGGGATTAAACCAGAGATACTGTTTAATAGATCTATTTACCGAAGAAAAGATGGAAGAGGGTATAATTGTGAAAAACAAAATAAAAAAGGAAGTGAAAGAAAAAAAGAGAGTAGAACAATAACAAAGAAGAGTTTCTTGGAGAATGTGAGTGAATGTTCAAAATAAGATTAAAACATGTGGAATAATAGAGAGAAAAAACAGAAAACAGAAAAGAAAAAATAACAGAAAAAGATTAATTGAAACAGCAAAGAAATGTAAATAACATAGAGCCATATCATCAACATAGCCAATAAAAGTTTTGCAGCTTTTATCGGCAGAAATGTGTCGCTAAAGCCGCTTTTGCGGCAGAAAACTGCCGCTAAAACCACTTTTGCAGCAGTTTTCTGCCAATAAAAACAGCAATAATTTTATTGGCTGTGTTCATAATATGCTCCTTAGTGTGCTTCAACTACACAGAGAAAGCATTATGAACAAGTAGTGAAAGAGTGATCAGTCAAAGACACTAAGAGTAATAGAGACGGAGTGAGTGAACAAGAGTGAGGAACTATGAGAAGAGAGGGACTGAGAAAAAGAGTGGAAGGAGTTGAGTAAGTAGGTAATAGAGAAAGGAATGAGGAAAGTAGCAAAGGCAGGAAACTGAGGGTTAAAGAAATGAAGCTGTGGAACTAATAGTAGGTGAATGTGATAGAAATGTAACGAAAAGAGTACAAAACATTTACCTTATAATTGTCGTTAACTTACTCACTTTTTATTTTTATACTTTCAATCTGTGAAAGAGAGAACAAACATTTGAAAAATATTAAAACATGTATTTAAAAATTAGAAAAGACAAGGGAAAAGATTGAAGGACAAACAGTTTTTCAACAACTTTGACACTTACAGAAGCTTCTGCTTCTCCAGGCCCCCTACACAGTCCTAAAGATATACATTTTAAACTAACAGTATCTTGATGCAGATGAAGTGAGGCCTATCTTAAAACATGGTGCATCTTTTGCACTGCTGTTGTCTCACAAAAGTGTCGCAAGACACTAACATTTTAAATGATTGTTTCAGGATGCCAATAAGATGTGTCCTATCCAGAGGTTTGTTTGAGGTGAGGCCTACTCAGGGTTCCAAATGAAATTTCGAGTTGTTGAAGAGAACAGAGGACATAATACATGTGAAGGCCTACCAATGAAGTAAGTCATGTCCACTTCACTCTTGAACAAAGGCCAGACCTCTTCTGTGTCCGTGGACAGACGTAAAGTTCATCTGCACAATGTCATTCGTAAACTTAGGAAACACTGGTGATGTAATTGAAAAATGTGGAGTTTCTTTTCCTCATTTCACAATCACATCACCTGTGTTGCCTTTGGTTAGGTATCTCATAGTGCAGATGGAGTCTAGCATATCAAAGAGTACATAGAAGTTGAGCAGTATATACAACAATTTTGACATTTACAGAAGACTTAGCTTCTTATCTTGTTGGAGATGAAGTCAGGCCTGTCTTGCATCATGGTGCATCTTTTGCATCACTGCTGCATCGGTTTCATGTGGCACAGGTTTTTTACAGCATGACACATCTGCCTAAATACATCAATTTGTAATTTTGTCGCCTCATAGCAAATCTTTTGCACCGCCGCTGCATCACAAAAGTGACGCACAGTGGTGCAAAAGAGGCATACACCTATCATAAATCTGTCCCTAACATTTGAAATGATTGATTCAGGATGACGATAAGGTGTGGCCTCTCCAGAGGTTTGTTTAAGGTGAGGCCTACTCAGGATTGCATATCAAATTTATGCTTGTTGAAGAATACAGAGGAGATAATACATGTGAAGGCCTACCAATGATGTAAGTCATATCCACTTCACTCTTGAACAAGGGCCAGACCTCTTCTGTGTCCGTGGACAGACCTAAACTTCATCTGCACAATGTCATTCGTAAACTTAGGAAACACAGGTGATGTAATTGAAAAATGTGGAGTTTCTTTTCCTCATTTCACAATCACATCACCTGTGTTGCCTTTGCTTAGGTATCTCATAGTGCAGATGTAGTCCAGCATATGAAACAGTACCCAGAAGTGCAGCACTGTATGCAACAACTTTGACACTTACAGAAGCCTCACCTTCTCCATGCCTCCTACACAGTTCTACATGTACATCATAAATGCAAACAGTACAGAATTAATTATACATGTTAAATGGTTTATTTTTGCTGTTCTCAGAATGTATCAAATTTCACTAAAAACAGTGACTTGAAGGTATTCATCATATAACAGCGGGGAAAAAAAACACAATCAAAATGATTGTGTTTAAAAAACCCATACAACATAACAAATCAGAATTCAGAACTCCTTAAAGTTAACTTACTTTCCATGACGTCGAAGGATGTCCTATGAACAGCTTACACTCTGTTGTGCTGTTATTACTTTCAGCCCGCCACTTTCTGAAAGAAAACCTCCATCGTTTTGAAAAATATGTTACATACAATAAATGACTTCTCGCTCTCTACCACACGTTTCCACAAGGCCAAATCATGTCAGAGCCATTTATAACTCTTGGAATTCTTGTAAGCCAATCCCGTCATGTTGTATTTCCGCAACTTTCAGAATTAAAATGTTGAAGATCATTTTCACAATCCTGGACTACTAATATCTTACCCTTCTTGCTCACTCATGTTCTACATTTCCTATGACACTGATACTGCTTACTATGAAGCAGACTTACACTACCTCTATGACTACTACAATTATTTAATTCTCTACATCACTTTTAATCACAAAGCAATATAAAACAGTAGACAGCATTGCAGACTTACATTCCCTCTACTCCATGTTTTGATTGGCTGCTTGAATTAGCTTATAAAAAGAAATAGTTTTTCTGAACTCATTCAAAGTGCACTTATTTTTCCATGACGTCCAGTGTTATGGTAAGAAGTTATGTCTCTGTACTACACTTATCCTCAAGGCCAAATCGTGTAGGAGCCATTAGAACTTCTTGAAATTCCTCAGAGCACATCCCGAGATTCTTTCCCTAAAATTTTGGTTTTAAAAACACCAGGTAAGAATTTTTAAGGTCATACGGCAATTTTTTTTTAAAAATTAAAACAGAATCGTTGCAGAATGACCAGCCATTTCTAGACTTTAAATAAGCTGTGTAATGTCCTGATGTTATTGAAGGACCGTCATGATATATAATTGCTACAGTTACAAAAGTCCTTCCTGATATTGACAACTGTGAAGCCACAACATTTTTAATTAAAGTTGTCAATTTTGTTCCATCAGGCCTACATCGTTGGAACATTAAAATGACATACTGGCCATATGTTCGTATAAATAATGTTGACATCATTTCAGATTTACATTGGCTACATTCCATGTTGTGATCAGCTGCTTTTACTAGCTTATTAAAGGAGACTGATTTACTGTCTGGCAAAGTTAAATATATAAATCTTTCTGAGTCTACACTAGTAGTACTTGATACCCTACAGTTCTCGCAGTCATGCTGCCATTGATAAGAAATCCCAAACAGGTGATCTACATCTACACCTTCAGCATGCAATACATCAAGCATATACATTAAAAACTCCTGACAATCTTGCTGAATATTTTGAGAGAATTGTGTTTGGCCTGAACATCTGTCTAACAGATTTCGAATTTCAGACACACTTTCTATTTTTGTTCTATCAGTGCTACATTTCTCTAACACAGAATTTAACAAACTGCATAATCTTTGATCAGAATTGACCACAATCTCTTCTTTTACATTTTCTAGAGAAAACAAAACATTAACCACTACATTAGCATAGCAGTTGACACCAGAAGTGTTTTCAAATTGAAAACCAACAACATCTTCAACAGAATCCTTTTTGTTTCTGCTTATAATTTCAGGTTCATCGACTTTTCGTCTTTTTGCTACAACCTCCCCAGTATTGGTCACATTTCTTCGTTTCCGGCCTACCACACGTTTCTCAAACAAAGGATATTGAGGCAAATGTGGCGCATACTCTCTTCTCAACCTATTGTATTCCTTAACACAATCTAGATCCGCACAAATGTTTGTGACATCACACTCAATCAAGTACAATCCCGATAAAGTTCTAACTCGTGACAATGCCACATATGCCATACCCTCCTTGAACACAGAACTGCCAATATTCACCAATGCACTGTCTACACTTAAACCTTGCGATTTATGGATTGTCACCGCATATGCCAAGCAAACAGGAAACTGCTTACGGCGAACATATAAGTCTTTTACAAGCAAAAATCTAGCAGAACAACGACCAATTAGCTGTACTTCCTCAATGCCATCAAATTTAATTTTTAAAAATTCAATTCCATCTCTATTTCTGTATTTCACAAAATCAACAACATTACCCATTGATCCATTTACCAGACCTCTTTCAACATGTAAATTCCTTCTTAAAATTATACGGCAGTTCAAGCACACATTCAGACTCTTTTCAAAACCTGCAGTTTTAGATATAGTCTTCTCTAATGAATCCAATTTTGATTTCAAATTCTCAGACAAAATAATTGTTGATCCCATATGCTCTACTCTGTCAATAGCTTCCAGTTTCACAATCTCTTGCTTTTCTAAATTCAACATTTTGTTGTTGAAGATGGCACATTCTGCAAGAGTTGGCATCAAACATATTCCAGATTTCTTCTCAGTAATTTTCTGAAAAATATTCTCAGGCACAACATCTTGTTCTGGATATAAATTTTACAGTAATCGTGCATGTAAAGCTTCTTTCCCATGCTCGGTCACTTTTCCTATTCTAACATCTTGTAGAATATTCTTGTAAACTTCATCCTTCGCCTGACGCATATTTTCATGCAGTTCAGCATAATTGAAGTTTAACCATATATTGACGTTGCCAATGCTCCCTAGGCACTTCCTGGTATCTTCATGCGTGAGCATTTTGAACACAGGTTGCCCTTTCACTGGTGTCAGCTGCAGAAGATCTCCGAAAACAATGATGTGTTTGCCACCAAATAACACATCATACTCTGTTTTGAGAACTTCTTGCATTCTCAAATGCACAAAGGCAAGCATGACATTGGAAACCATGCTTACTTCGTCAATGATAAGAAGTTTCATTTTCCTCAAGATTCTTGAAACTTCACAACAAGCATCTCCAGATAGCTTGTGATATTGTAATTTGTTGTCATGCTCCACTGGCAGCATCAGTAAACGATGTAAAGTAATCCCTTTAAAGTTATGTACTGCCAGTCCAGTTGGAGCGGTGACAACACAAGACAGCGATGACTCAGTCCTTTCCTGCAAATAACATGAAATTGCTTTAATAAGGAAACTTTTTCCAGTTCCCGCTTCTCCACTCACGTAGAGTCGGACAGGCTTCAACGACGTACATGAGCACTCTTTCTTCTCATGACTTAATCCATGATCAATTTGCATGGTAACTTCGTCATATATTTTCCTCTGCTCAACGTTGAGTTGTCTTTCCAACTCTTCTAAGTTAACCGCATCCTCCTGAGCATGTGCCATGGCTCTTTCCACTTCATTCATAGCAGTGGCAGCTTCATTTTCGATAACAGGTCCTCCTAGTGGATCCTGACTCAATGAAGCAGAACTCTGACTGTCCTGAGAACTGTCTCTGGCAATCTCGGCTGCAATCGTTGCTTCCTGCTCGATTTCCACATTCAACATTTCTACATATTTGGGAAAAGCAGGACATTCTATGGTCTCCTTGGCGGCAGTGAAAGAGTCTTTGTAACAGAGGAAATCTCCAAGCAGTTCCTCTTCTGCATGCCAAGGCTTGAAAAGTTGCAAAAGTGCTAAATAGAAAAACTCCTTTTTTTCAGGAGATTCGCCACTCAATTTTCGATGGTTTACCAAGTGGCTTTTTCTTTGCTTGACCAGACATCCCTCACTTCCAATTACAGCATACACTCCTTTCTCAGTATCTTCTTTGATGTTCCTCCTGAATATGTAATTTTGAAGAACCTCATACAGACAAACATTCTCGAGGTGACTGCTTCGATTTGGATAATATGTATCCAACATGTTGCTCTTCAAAATGTCGGTACTGTTTGGCTCCTTTTCCGCCAAATACTCAATTTCCCGCACAGGTTTCAGAACTCGATTACGCGTTGCAGCAAGACCAAGACTCGCCCAAACGATACTCCTGGATTTGGCATAGCGACTTGCTGAAGACAACCGGTCAGAACATTCGTAAGCTCAGATTTCTCGATGCGACAACATCTTCAGACTGAAACTGTACAACTTCTTGCTGAGGCTCTTTTCATGGGAAATGTCCTCCCACATATCCTTCAATTCTGTCTTCTCTTTTTTGGTGATGTAAGATGTCACATACCGAGCCACAGCCATACAGTTATCAGCCACAAACTGTATATCCATGTTAGCATTCCACATGGACAAAATCACCGGGTTGTAGTCGTTGATGTACTTGGACTCTTCGTTCCTCTTCAAATTGTATGTGTTTTTAGGTGATTTCTTCATCACATTATGTCGCAGCGACGACATCAAACTGTTTACTCTTCCTTTAGAAATCACCGGTCGTGGAAAGCCGAAACGACATTTGGTGTAGAACTTGTCCTTGTTTCGGAATTTACGACGACAGTACTTTCCACAACGATGGCTTTGGAAACTTAGAACTTTTTCTCTTAGGCTTTTCTTCTCCTTTGCGTTTGGAACAGCACACGTAGAATACTGTTGTATGAAACTCATCACTGAGTCTTCTGGATCTGTTCCAAATTTAGGTGCATCCTTGATCCACAACAGCATATGTATGTGAGGAGCACCTCTTGCTTGGTACTCCTTTCTCCAGAAGAAATCCAACACCTCTCCAAGAGGTGGATTCTTCTTATTCATGATGAAAGACATCATAGCTTCAAATCTATGATTGAAGTACCGGCATACATTGACTGGATCCAAAAAGCACAGTTCCCTGGGTGTCTTGAATTCGATGTTTTCGATGTTTCCATTTGCCTCTCGTAGAAATTCAAGTAAGTCTTCCCAGCCATACTCGGCACAGCTCAGAGTGAGGAACCATGTGGGAGTTCCTAAGTTCCTCAGCATATATTTTAAATCACCATGACAACGGTACCAGTACTCATTAGTACCACGCTGACACGCCATGAGATTAATCAGGTGAGAATCTAAAATACTGTCTTGGACATTGACTTTATCCATAAAGTCACTTGCCGAGATGTTTTGCATGTGTATACCACTTTTCAAGATGTGGTTCACTGCATATGACAGTCCAGACAGATCGCTTTCAAACAGGAGATGAAACAAATAGGGAATACATTGTCGAAACCTAGCATCTCCTGCATACAATCGCAAAGTCCGGTATTCAGAAGCAGGAATTTGATGAGGTCGCTCATCATATCTTCCTCCCTGACCTGTTGGAAAAAGCTGTGGGAAACACCGAGCTTCCAAACTTTCCTCCCAAACACTAATGGGACTCCCTTTGGCTTGTTTCATTTGAAACAACTCAATAGCATTCCCCATGACTTCCTTGGAATGCAAAGGATGAACACTATAATGTTCATATATTTCTTCACTAGTAGAGGGTTCTACTTTCTCAATTTGACCAGCACACAAATCGCTATCCTCTTCCTCACTTACTTCCTCTTCTGCAACATAAACATTCTTATAGTACTTATTATTTTTTTCAAATACAATGTTGCCTTTTTGACTTTCCTAACATCCACTAAATCTTGCCATATTTTCTTATTCTTTGTCGGAACCCCATTAACTAAGATAACCAGAGGTTCCTCTTCCACTTTTTCTACTCCAATTGTGTTAATGTTTTTCTTCAAATCTAGAGGCAAATAAACAACTCTTCCCTTTAATCCTCTCTGTAAATCTGATGGAGGCAATTTCCCTGTCTTTGGCTCCATTCTTACAATAGCCTGAAAGGGATGGATACTTTGAATCAAAATAGATTCATAAGTATTTAAATCCTTCAATTCAGAAGGAATCTCAACCAATTCCAGATTATTATGAACTGCTCTAGCTGGCATCTGGTTTTGATTTAATTTGCTACAACAATAAGTACACACACGTTGATCCGATCCCAAATCAAAACAATTTTCTACCATCAAGTATGTTGTGAAATCCTTCCATTCACTATTATTTTCCCTTTCACTTTTTGCATATAAATCCACTAACTTAGTCTGATTCTTATAATAAGTGCGTCGACAACACACACAAGTGAAATTAGGCCTCTCACTTGATTTCACCTGAAACGTCGCAATTTCCCTTTGAAAATTATCTGTACTGGAAACCTGTACTCTATCTTCCACATTACCCTCTTCTTCTTGGTCAATTTCAACATTCTCCTCTTTACTTCCAAAGTAACCAAACTCAATTTCTGCACAAATATTCTTCACATCTACTTCTGAACTATGCAAAAGAGCAGCGCATAATTGTTTAAGCATAATTGCTGGACTCTTAGCATAATACAACATTCTAACTAATTTCCTCACTTTATTATGATGCACTGCTAGCATCCTGAAATGATGAAAAACACTCTGGCATACTCTCCTGGAAAGACAAGCCAGTGAATGACCATGCAAACCTGTCACTTCTCTCACTCTGCAAGGATCTAATTCTTGCAACAACTTCATTTTCTGCTTCAAACTTTTCTTATTAAATGTCCGTACAAAATCACAAAGCAAATTGATGGAATCCTGTTGCACACTGCAAATACTACTACACTTCCAGGTGTACACAGGACCCTTAGGACGTCTTCCTAAAACCTCATTACCTAACACCTCTACTGTCTCTGTTGTCACAAGTTTTTCTTTTTCAACTGGACAACCATCTTTCACTTCATAAGCTCGACCACTGGTGTCAACTGCATGCACCAAATCATTATCCTGGAAATAGCTCTCCTCATTAAAAAATGCCTCACAACTTGAACTATGCATCCATTCTCCGGAAAAAACTTCACAAAAATGACTACGATTAACTATTCTCTTCCATCTACTATTTCTTTTGAAATCATAAATTGCCTTTTTTAGCTTCCTAATTCTATTGATTATCAAAATAAATAACTTACGTTTAATTTCAAATGCCTGATCAATAACTTTCTCAACTTTTTTTTTCTCTTATAAAAAACCACTTTCTGTTGACCTTTCTTAATATTTTTTAACAAATTGCCAATTATCCTGTTGCGGAACATTCGTTTACGAATGTCCCTAAACTGTTGTTTCCTTCTACTATCATGCACAGAGTTATCTCTTGCTCTAGCAGTAACATTTTTGATTGGCCTTTCCTTTCCGTTTAAAATGCTTCTCTTTTTCTGGACTGAAACATTTTCTGTAGTAATATTTTTTTTACTTCAAATATTTCTTATAAATGTTTTTGTGCTCTTACCCGGTGCTTTCTTGGTGACTTGACAAGTTTTTTTGTTAGAGGACTGCTGCATTATATCATTTACCTGCTGTCTTTGACGTTTTGCAGCCTTTCTAAGTCTTTCTTTAGTTGGCATGCTGAAATCTTGAAATGATCTGCAGTTGAATCTGTGGTAAAATATAATAAAAAAATGTATTAACCACTATTACCAAACAGTAAATCAATAACAGTCATCAAAAACTTAACACACTACTTGACATTTTTAGTGCTTGGCAAATTTAGAATACAGAAATAGCAGAAAAGAAATGGAATTCATATTCATTTTACCTGTGCTGTTTTATATGTGAATCTGATCTAATTTTATGAGCATATTTTAATATTTTATTGAAGACACTACACATAACCTGTTTTTGAAGGTGTCTTTATTTTTAAATGAAACGGTTTACATTTTTACTTTTCATTTATTATAAATTTTTAAAAATAAATGTTTATAGTTCCATAGGCTCAAGCACGTCAGCTTCCCACCCTATGTCATACAATTCTGACAAATCTGCATCCTCATCATGTTCTTCTTCATCCTCAGGATTTAAATCATCCAAGGGATCTACTTCCACTGATGTTTCAATTACGAGTTCAATCATGAGGTCGAGATCAACTGATTGCTGATTGTCGCTCATGTTGATGTTGTCGTTATCTTTAAAGAAAGAGAACAACAATGAGATGTTGCAGAGTAAGGCACAAATCTCAGAGACTATAATAGTAAAATTGTTTAACAAGAGTAACATTTTGCAGCTATTATTTAGCCATTACCAGCGATGCTGAGGAGGTAAGGCCTATGTCCAAGTTTTCAGTGAACAGGACTCATCTCTTCTTAACCTTGAATAAGCCTCACCAACTCTGTGTCCCCTGCTCATACTTAAATGTAAAGTGGCAGATTTATGTTAACTGACGCATTCCCAGGGATGCACCAGTTAATGTGCACTGCTGCTCTGCCACCCATGGTGTGCCGCATTTACAATGTGGAGCACCATTGAGTGAAAACAGCACAGATGCGTCACGCATCTGTGCCGCAAAAGCAGCACATTGCAGGAATCACGTCGTAAGCGCAACATGTCTACTGCAATGCACAGGAGCAAGCCACACATTGCATGGTGCATCACTCCTTATGCCTGTTTCAAACAGGCGTAATGATTTGATTCAGCAATGCTATAAAGCTGAGTCAGTGAAATCTTCTAAATTTCACTGTGTTAGTTTTACAGGGCTTTCTTGCAAATTAATGCATACCTTGCAACAAAACACCTATATGAAAACTGACGCAGGTTTCATGTGGCACAGGACTTTACAGCATGACACATCTGCCTAGATGCATCAATTTTTAAATATGTCGCCACATAGCAAATCTTTTGCACCGCCGCTGCGTCACAAAAGTGACGCACAGCGGCACAAAAGAGGCACACGGCTATCATAAATCTGTCCCTAACATGTTAAATGATTGATTCAGGATGACGATAAGGTGTGGCCTATCCAGAGGTTTGTTTAAGGTGAGGCCTACTCAGGGTTGCAGATTAAATGGAGATGGGGCACCCCTGAGCCTTGCTGGAGCTGCATGGCACTTGCGATGCAGCTCCAGCAATGCGCCACCTTTACGGCACAGATGCGTCACGCATCTGTGCTGTTTTTGCCCCATGGTGCGCGGCATTGTAAATGCAGCGCACCATGGGTGGCGGAACAGCGGCGCAGGATGACTGGCACATCCCTCGGGATGCACCAGTCATCATAAATCTATCCCTAAGCTTCTTATCTTGTTGGAGATGAAGTGAGGCCTGTCTTGCAACATGGTCCATCTTTTGCATCACTGCTGCATCGGTTTCATGTGGCACGGTTTTTTTACAGCATGACACATCTGCCTAGATGCATCAATTTGTAATTTTGTCGCCACATAGCAAATCTTTTGCACCGCCACTGCGTCACAAAAGTGACGCACAGTGGCGCAAAAGAGGCATACACCTATCATAAATCTGTCCCTAGCATTTTAAATGATTAATTCAGGATGACGATGAGGTGTGGCCTATCCAGAGGTTTGTTTAAGGTGAGGCCTACCTACATTCATGGGGAAATGAATTAAAATGTCCTTAAGACACATGAAAGCGTTTTTTTAAAGCCTTTGCAGCATTTTTGGGTCACTTTTAACATGGCTATGTAACTTAAACAATCAAAATCTAAATTTGCCAAGCACAGGTGGGAGCATATTTACAAGGAATTTGCACCATGGGGAAAGGTCTTACATTAAAATGGAAAAATGACATCAGAGACACTCAAATGCCTTATAAAGAAGCATACACCATTATGTCCTTCTCATAAATGTTAAAAGCATACCTTTTCCTCAAAAACGATTTTCAAGTCTTAATTTGAAAACACTACACATGGGGAAATGACTTAAAATGTCCTTAAGACACATGATAGCATTTTTTGATTGCCTTTGCAGCATTTTTGGGTCACTTTTAACATGGCTATGTAACTCAAACTATCAAAATGTAAATTTGCCAAGCACAGGTGGGAGCATATTTACAAGGAATTTGCACCACGGGGAAAGGTCTTACATTAAAATGGAAAAACAACATCAGAGACACTCAAATGCCTTATAAAGAAGCATACACCATTATGTCCTTCTCATAAATGTTAAAAGCATTCCTTTTCCTCAAAAACGATTTTCAAGTCTTAATTTGAAAACACTGCACATGGGGAAATGACTTAAAATGTCCTTAAGACACATGAAAGCGTTTTTTGATTGCCTTTGCAGCATTTTTGGGTCACTTTTAACATGGCTATGTAACTCAAACTATCAAAATGCAAATTTGCCAAGCACAGGTGGGAGCATATTTACAAGGAATTTGCACCACGGGGAAAGGTCTTACATTAAAATGGGAAAAATAACATCAGAGACACTCAAATGCCTTATAAAGAAGCAGACACCATTATGTCCTTCTCATAAATGTTAAAAGCATTCCTTTACCTCAAAAACGATTTTCAAGTCATAATTTGAAAACACTGCACATGGGGAAATGACTGAAAATGTCCTTAAGATACATGGAAGCGTTTTTTGATTGCCTTTGCAGCATTTTAGGGTCACTTTTAACATGGCTATGTAACTCAAACATTCAAAATCTAAATTTGCCAAGCACAGGTGGGAGCATATTTACAAGGAATTTGCACCACGGGGAAAGGTCTTACATTAAAATGGGAAAAATAACATCAGAGACACTCAAATGCCTTATAAAGAAGCATACACCATTATGTCCTTCTCATAAATGTTAAAAGCATTCCTTTTCCTCAAAAACGATTTTCAAGTCATAATTTGAAAACACTGCACAGCTCCTATGCACAAAAACACCCTGTCAGTACTAATACTTCACATTTTCTCCAATTACAATTTCTCAAAGAAACAAAATCTATTTGTAAAACACTTGAGGCAAAGCAACATTTTAAAAACACAACTTTCTTCATAATTTTCTCCTTAAAGCACACTATTCTCTATCTAAATTAAATAAATCTTTTCTCACCTTAGCAAATACTTTATGAGTTTCAAAACAGTCTCAGAAACACACCACTTTGTCTTTAGCAGAGCAAAAGGTATGCACTCCAGAGTCTGCAGCTATCAAAAGCACAGAAATGCTGTAATTCTTCACACATATCTCTCATGTCACCCAATCAAAACTCTTCCCTCACTTTTTTCAAATCAAAACCCTTCCCCCCTCTGCCCTCTCTGCCTTTTTTGCATAGCAACCACCTCTTGGAAGACCTCTGGTGTTTGCAAGTTCACACAACAATGTTTCAATTGAACTCTGAACTCTCAGTGCACCTGCATATCCAGTGCAATCTTTCATTTAATGATTTTTTCTTGACCATTCAAAATACATCTTTCAAAGAACTCATCCATGCACCCTAACTTTCTGTTTTCAGCAATCAAAATCCACCAATCACTGTTACTGCTTCATTAACACAGAAACTCCACAGTTTTTATCATTTTAAACTCTTATTTTTTCAACTGCCATTTCATTGCCACACTTCATCTGACTGCAGCAGAACCTTCTCTCACCATGTTTTCTGTCTGGATTGTTGGACATAGTTACATCTACTGGGCTCAGAGGTATGTTGATAACAGAAATTTACCTAACCTCAATTTACAAGATGTGGAAATTAAGTGGTTTGGCCACAGAGGATTAAAATGTCACCAATTGATGCCATTGGTGAAAACCTTTATGCATTTGCCAAAACCTGACCTGTTAATTGTGCACTGTGGAGGTAATGACTTGGGCACTTTGACTGGGGTAGGTCTGGAAATGCTTTTAAAGGACACCTTTGAGCAATTAATGGCACTTTTTCCTCAGACTGCCTTGGTATATTCAAATATATGCCAAAGACAGAAATGGAGGTGGTCGAACCAATTTTGTCCACAAATTGAGAAGTCGAGGAAGCATGTAAACAAATCTGTTTCAGCTTACATGAGAGACCATGGAATGGGCTCCGTGTACAACAATAACTTGCGTTACTACATGCAAGATATCTACAGAGGAGATGGAGTTCACTTCTCAGATGAGGGCAACAGAATTTTCATTCTGAATTTAAGACTGTGCATTGGTACCTACTTATAAGTACCTAAATGTACCATAAACCCAAAAGCTCTTCTCAGAGCTACCCTACATCTGATCACTCACAATTATTATTTTACTCTAACTTTTTTCACTAATTTTCAACAAAGTACGCGAACCGGAAGCTAACCTCGCGAAATTTTTTAAAAAAATGTTTTTTTTTCGCACATATGGGCCTCCTCAGCCACCCTCAGAAAACCTAGGGGGTCAAGATAAGTCTACCGTGCCCCCTTCTACCCATTCTGAACATTAGTTGCCCTCCATCTTGTATCTTAATTTGACCTAAACACAAAATGGTGGACTCCCGTAACGCTTCAGGTTCGCGTACCGGGGCGCTCGCCAGTTCGCGTACCGGGGCGCTCCCCGGGAAGCGCTCCATCAAATAAGGTGGGAAAGTAATTTACAGAAAAACGACTGGAGACACTTTCACCAAATATAGATTAGCTCATACTACATACCAATCCCTATCATTTTCACAAATTTGATTAAAATTCCATTTAGCCATTTATCCTGTAGACCTCTCTAAATACCGTGAGGTAAATTACTTCACAAAACACATCTGAAGTGTTGGAATTGACAACCAATGAAAATGTTACTTTCATTTTCTACTTTTTTTACCTGACATTTGATTGGTTATATACCTGAATATATATAAAGGAAGAGAAGGAAACACAGCCATTTTGACTACTACTTCCTGGTGTACATTTCAGTTGGATTTTCACTAATCACTTCAACTTCTTTGTAAAGGTAAGTTGTTATTTTAAAAACTGAAGTATATTGTGCACTATCAGTTAATATGGTAAACTTTTTCTGATAGTTATATACTATCCCTCTGTAGTAGTTATAGATTTAGATAGACTTCTCTGTTATAGTTATGGATGGAGTTAGGTTTCTCTTGTATAATTATGAATTTACTTACGTTAAATCACATACACTTTTTTATATTCCTACTTCCACTCTGATACTATACACTGCCCAAAGATAAATTCACTGATAAAAACTGCCTATCTAAAATTAATCCCAACAGTGCCCTATCTCTACTAATATATTTTTTTTATCCAAATTTCAGGCAACATGGAAGGCGAACAGAAAGTTTCATTTCAAATTGTCCTGCAAGAGAGCAGCCAAGAATTAATGGATCCAAATTATATAGAATTTATGGATGAAACTTGGGACCAGGAACTACTGCAATGTGTGCAAGCAGTAGATGACCTCCTTCAAAATGAGGACATTTTACACACTCAGAGATTACAAGCTATGTTCAATGAAAATGACGACATTTCAGACAGTGAAATGTTAGAAATGTTATTAAATTTTGAAACACAATCACACTAATAAATAATTGCTTAAAAAATAAAGAAATTAAAAAATAATCAACAAAACCAACAATCAATTAACATACAGTATTTGAAAAGTCTATCATTCTTTTTTCCTTATAGTACGCTCCCCAGAACGCTTCCCGGTTCGCGGACCGGGCGCTCACCACGCAAAAAAAAAAACATTTTTTTTTTTTTGCACTGCGGGGCCCTTTTAAAGCCTCCACATCAAACCTAGGGGGTCAGGGAGGATCTACTATGCCCCCTTATGGTCATTTCCCCCTTTGTTTTGGCCTCCTCTTGTCTCTCGATCCTACCGAGAGACAAGATGGCGGCCGCTCCGGACTGTTTAGAATGTTGACAGACACCGGAGAGCCAATCAGCTTCACTACGCGAAGTTCCGTTACGCGTCAGGTACGCGAACCGGAGCGCTGCCTGGAGCGCGCTTACAGATATATATCTTTTTTTGAATGTTAATTTCTCAAAATCCACTGGAGCACATATATTAAGACCTAGCAAAGGCACATCGGGCTAACAGTCCCTACAATTTTGCCAAGTTTCGTGCAAATCCATTCAGCCGTTCGGCCTAAAAGTGAGGCCAACCGCCCTATGGAAATTAACATGGGAAAAACACGTTTTGGGACCCCCCTTTTTTCTCGGCTACCCCTTGACGAACCCCCCCCAAATTTCCAGGGGATGCTCAGAAACAAAATGTTCCATTTTCCTGAAAATCTCAGCCAATTCCGTCCACAAACGCCAAAGTTATTAGACATAGAATTTTCAAAAATCCCATAGGGAAACAATCCTAACTATATATACCTACTGGCGACCGCCAGTAGGTAATATATATATATATATATATATATATATATATATATATATATATATATATATATATATGAGGGAACGTCAATCCAAAGAAAGACCAGAGGACACAGCGGGGTACTCTGTGGCATGTATATATATATATATATATATATATATATATATATATATTACCTACTGGCGGTCGCCAGTAGGTATATATAGTTAGGATTTTTTCTCTATGGGATTTTTGAAAATTCTATGTCTAATAACTTTGGCGTTTGTGGACGGAATTGGCTGAAATTTTCAGGAAAATGGCACATTTTGTTTCTGAGCAGCCCTTGAAAATTTGGGGGGGGTTCGTCAAGGGGGGGCCGAGAAAAAAGGGGGGTCCCAAAACGTGTTTTTAACATTGAGTTTTCCATAGGGCGGTTGGCCTCACTTTTAGCCCGAACGGCTGAATGGATTTGCACGAAACTTGGCAAAATTGTAGGGACTGGTAGCCCGATGTGCCTTTTGTAGGTCTCAATATATGTGCTCCAGTGGATTTTGAGAAATTAACGTTTAAAAAAAGATATATATCTGTAACAGCGGACCGGGCAGCGTCCCAGGACGCGTACTTTTCGCGCAACGGAGCTTTGTGAAGCGAAGCTGATTGGTTCTCTGGCGTCTGTCAACATTCCAAAAAGTCCGTAGCGGCCGCCATCTTGTCTCTCGGTAGGATCGAGAGACAAGAGGAGGCCAAAACAAAGGGGGAAATAACCATAAGGGGGAATAGTAGATCCTCGCTGACCCCCTAGGTTTGATGTGGAGGTTTTAAAAGGGCCCCGCGGGGCAAAAAAAATAATAATAATAATAATCGAACGGCTGAATGGATTTGCACGAAACTTGCCAAAATATTAGGGACTGGTAGCCCGATGTGCCTTTGCTAGGTCTCAATATATGTGCTCCAGTGGATTTTGAGAAATTAACGTTCAAAAAAAGATATATATCTGTAACAGCGCTCCGCTTCGCGTAACGGAGGTTTGCGAAGCTGATTGGTCATTCTGTCACTGGGCTATAGTTGGGCTACATCTGGCTGATATTTGGGCTACATTTGTTTTTTTGTGTGTCTGGCGGCCATCTTTGGGCTACATTGGGCTACATTGGGCTTCATTGGGCTACATTGGGCTACATTTGGGCTCCAACATATATATAGGCCAATGTAGCCCAATATATATTTTTCAAAGTTAATTTTCGTAAAAACCACTGGAGCATATATCTTGAGACATAGCAAAGGCACATCGGGCTACCAGTCCCTACAATTTTGCCAAGTTTCGTGGAAATCCATTCAGCCGTTCGAGCTAAAAGTGAGTCCGACCGCCCTATGGAAATGAAGGAAATGAATGGGTAATTTGTAATTAGCAAATAGCTAATCGCAAACTAGGAATGGTAAAGAATCGCTATTTATTCCTTAAAGTTCGCTATTTAGGAAATGCAAAAAACTTTGATGATACATATGGCGGTTCATCTCTAACAAGATAAGAAGCATAGGGATACATTTATGATGACTGGCGCATCACCAGGGATGTGTTAGTCATTCTGTGCCGCTGTTCCGTCACCTATGGTGTGCTGCATTTACAATGCGGGGCATCATGGGGCAAAAACAGCACAGATGCGTGATGTATCTGTGCCGTAAAGGTGGCGCATTGCTGGAGTTGTATCGCAAGTGTGATGAAGCTCCAGCAAGGGTCGGGGGTGCCCCTGTCGCAGGGTTTCTGTTCTCACACAGAACTGTGGACAGAGGATTGGAACCTCGGCGAATTAGGGTGTCCCAAAACTCACGTTAGTAATCAAAAACTCCTTAGCAAGCTAGGTACAGTGTCACATTGGATATAACAAACTCTCAATGTTTAGACAATCCAGAATATGAACTTATAGTACCTCAGGATACGTGGAACTCATGAACAGTCGGTCGGTTTATATTTCTTAGAAACCAGAACATGGAGTTAAGAAGAACACATGTGTATTTGAAATGTTTATTTACTAATGCCGTCTTCTCAGGCGTAGTATCTTAGATAATACAAGTACACATATTATCAGTAGCAAAATTACCAGCATAGTTACTAGTACATAAAAAGCGAATGGTGATAGTATGTTAACATGCTGTAAATGAATAAGAGTTAGCAACACTTATAAGCAGCCGCGGGCCGTGGAGGGAGTTACGGTGAGGCAGGGAGGCGGGGAGGGGGAGAAGCAGGGTGGAGAATACAAGTACACATATTATCAGTAGCAAAATTACCAGCATAGTTACTAGTACATAAAAAGCGAATGGTGACAGTATGTTAACATGCTGTAAATGAATAAGAGTTAGCAACACTTATAAGCAGCCGCGGGCCGTGGAGGGAGTTACGGTGGGGCAGGGAGGCGGGGAGGGGGAGGGGCAGGGTAGAGAGGGCTCCACCCTGCTTCTCCCCCTCCCCGCCTCCCTGCCTCACCGTGACTCCCTCCACGGCCCGCGGCTGCTTATATCTCACCCTCCCTAATACACATATTATATTATTTGCTAAGAAGGTCTCTTTGTGTTGGTTTAGGGCGTGCCCATACTTTAGTGTCTTAGATTTGAAGGAATCACATCAGCATACACCAGCTCTCTCTTCATGTGAACCGCATCAACTGTTGTGTATGTGTGTTCGGCAAAGCAATATAAAACCCGCCTCATGCCCAGAATTGGCAGAAGTTGCACTTATGTTATGAGTATGAAGTCGTGGAGATCAGACCTCATAACAATTCTGTATCGTGTTGTTCTTGAAACTTTAGCACTCGCTGTACAGATATAGTTTAACAAGCAAAGCAGATAGTAGAGCAATAACATATTATTCTCATGTAAACCACGATGAACTACTAGGTGGAAAGCTAAAGCAACAACTAAGTGTTGTGTGCAGAAGTTGCAAAAAAGGAAAAATGGCGTTTAAACCGGTAATGAGCCCATGCTAACTTAACACGGTGTAAAGATATCCAGGACCTAGATGACACCTCCCCATGATCCGGAAACGAACTGAATAAGATAATAGAAGTGCCATCTCATGAGAGCAGATTGCAAGTTTATATGTGGACGGTCCGCAAGGTAAAGCATTAAAAACTAGGAAAATTTAATGCTAAAGAAAAATAAAACAGCCAAGTACTTTATCGAGTCTTAAGCCAATAGGCAAGGTAAATAATAAAAACTTGACAAATAAGTCAATGAATTGTCAATGAAATGCTAGTACTCAGCATATCAAACATGAAAAAGGTCTATGACATAACTGTGTATGCAAAATAAGCTGCAACAGCCTCCAATAGGAAGTCACCGTCTTCATCCGAAAACAGTTCAGCCATCCAATTTAAAAGCGGAAAAGAACATACGTGCTCTCCCAGCACCGGATCCTCTATCACCATCAGAGGACAGCTCGGTGGGTTTTCAAGAAAGCTCTGTTCCAAGAAAGACTGTGCTGCCGCCAATAAATTCCAGGGACCAATTAGTCCATGCATCAATGCCACAGCCATAATCCTTTCACCAGGACAAACCAACTCGTGAGTAATGATAGGAGTCATCAGCTGATTAAAGTCGACGTCAGGAGAAACCGGTCCGCAGAGACACAAATCAATGGCCCAATCGAAATCACAGGTCAGGCAGTGAAATACAGGCTGGACACAGGTGAAGTAGGAGAATCGAAAAGATAATCCATATGCCGTGCTTAATATCGCCAACGGCATTGTGCCATAATATTCTAGCATGCGATTGCGGAACAGTGTCAGCAGCTGCAGGGTGGGAGGTTGCATAGGAGGGACATCCATATTTAAAAATGTAAAAAAGCACAAGAGCGTCCGCTGGTAATGCAAGTAAAAATGCCAATCCACGAAGCAGAGTGGAGAAAATAGAATGAAAGAAAGCAGGGATGACTCCAAAGATTTTCTCAAATGAAGTCACGAGACCACTGGTAACAACTTTAAAAAAGTGCGCTAGGGCCTTTGTGGAGGATGCGTTAAAGATAGTCCGAACCATCTTGCTGAAATTGAAAGGCAAATCTGAATTGAAAAGGGTCTGCACCTCTGTACGGGTGTTGGCTATGTGAAGCACGAAAGTTTCACGGGCCGAACTCAAGGCCACCTCTCTCTGAGACAAAAGAGCTCTTATTCTTGCCATGCCGTTGAAATCTCTCCCAAGGTTGGTATTTGTGGCCAGATTGAAAACTCCCTATGTTCATGTGTGGGAGAAAATAGAAAATTTCTGCAGCAAATAACCCGTTCACTTACTGTTACGATAAAAGGAATACTTTTAATTAACTCAGAACAATCTTCATTATTGAGCATCAAATAACTACCATTTTCCAACAACTTGAACGTGGGGATGATAGCAGGAACTGGCGTGCCTTGCAACACGCAAGCCATATTTGGTCGGTGTTTGTTGCATGAACCGTGTAACTGTATGTGCCTACACATTAGTGAATGATCTGGCGTCTCAGTGCATTCCTCTCCATTCAGATAAACTTCTTGATCATCTTTGAAACATCTGTATGTGTATGGAAGCGACCAGACCTCATGAAGAAAAGCACTACCTAAAGGTTCATAACGACCTATTGGTATATATTTCATACAATTTGAAAACTTATATAAAGCAAAAGGCAGCGTTATTAAACCGTGGATAAGGCACGTTGCCAAAAAACCCGCAATCCTCTGCTGATGATGTCACTGAGCATGTCATGAATGATGTAATATGTGATATCATCAGCAGTGGATTACGGGTAATAGTATCTCTAGTTTACTCCCCTATAGCTGTCTTTCTTTTAACATAAGTGTCTGTTTCCTTCCCTTATACTTACTGTTTTTGGTTCGCTTCCGGTTCGCGTACCGGGGAGCGAACTGGGAAGCGTACTACGAGAAATAGAGGTTGGCACAGTTCCAAATATTGTACCAATTTTTTAATAACGGGGAGGTAGTTCTGAAAAGAACTTTTTTTTTATTGTTTTTGTTGTTTTATATTTTTTTTATTATTTTTCAGAACAATTTTTTACTTTTTTTGAATTTTTCTGAACAGTTTTATATTTTTGGGGGGTTTTCTTGGAGGGGGCAATGAAAACGATTCATTGTAAAGGGCTCAACAGGAGCAACAAAACAAAAAAAAAGTATTTATTATTTTGGGCGTTTCGTACAAACTTGCATATGATAGTCAATAGCTCTGTTGATCAGAGTGATGCTTCTTTCTCCGTAGCAAATGAATCCATCGCAAAATACGCAGATGTGTTTTACTTCACCAAATCTCATTTGTATATTTGGCACCATCTCCCTGCCCTCTGGTCCCGTTACTTCCGGTACAACAGATCTTCTGGCCATAATAGGGAGATTATCTAGGTCGTTCCGAAACTGTGCAGCACTGTAGTTGTTAGGATGCCACCTAGTCATATGGCGATGCATTGTGTAGTTTCCGAAACTGTATTTTTTCTCGGTTCCTCTGGACAGTCTATCTTGACATATAAGGCAAGTTACGTATCTTGCATTTACTTTTTTCTGACCTTTGGGAATTTTAAAAAATTGCCAAATGAAGTTTTCTTTCCGGTGAGACGTCCTGGGTTCCTCAGGCAAAAACTGCCTCTCTTCCTGCTCTTCCTCGTCTTCCTCTTCTTCCTCTTCTTGCTGAATTATAACTTGAGCAGGTGGTCCACTCTTCCTTGGATGTGGTGGAGGTGGTGGGGAAGCACCAGCTGAAGCTACTAAAGAAGCCATTGCTCAGTGATCACAAAGGGTCTTTCTCTCACAATGATGAAAGTCAGAGTGAGGAAAGAAGGAGGGATTTTCATCATTTGGGAAAAACAAGAGTTCTCAACCAATCAAAAGTGTTCATTTTAGATTATATGACCTAGTCTTACATCATTAGGAAACCAAAAGTGAAATGAACCAATGAAAAGTGTTATTACCAAGTCACATGACTTGCTGTGTTTACGTTAAGCGCTTTGCAGGGCCTCCCGGTTTGCTTCCAGAAACCTGCGCTTTGCGACTCGCTTCGCGTACCAGTTCGCTAACGTAGCACGTCATATGACGTATCACGCGACAACGTGAAACGTCATGCGGACGGGAGGCGTCACGATGTTGTTTTCTAACGCGGCACTTGCGGTAAAGAAACGTTTACCGGCTCGCGGTCTATTTCGCGGCATCAAGGTCAGCTAACGGGAAGCTTCCCGATTCGCGAAGCGGGAACGAAGAAAAAAAAATATTTAAAAAAAAAATTATTCATAAACATATAAAATATATTTTTGGATTTAAAGAAGAATACATTTTACAGCTACAGATATTAGCTATTAAAAAACCAATGAAATTCACTGAAAAAACCATAGGTTATAGACCATATATAGTTAGGAATTAGCATTTACAAAACCTTGAAAATTCACTGAAAAAACCATAGGTTATAGACCATATATAGTTAGGAATTAGCATTTAGAAAACCTTATTTTACTCACACAAAACCATTGAAATTCCATATATAGTTAGTTGCACTAACTATATATCGCGCACCCGCAATCCACTGCTGATGATGTCACATATTACATCATTCATGACATGGTCAGTGACATCACTGATGACATCACTGATGACATCTCAAATGACATCACTGATGACATCACTGATGACATCTCAAATGACATCACTGATGACATCATGACACACCAATACCAGTTACTACATACGCACTCACTGATTCCTACATCTACACACACATTCACTCATTCACCCATACAATAACTCATACATACAGTCACTTATTATTACAACACTATCATATGCACTCATACACCTATGCAGACAGTCACACACTGCCACTCATCCATGGAGTTACTCACACACCAAGTCAGTCCTGTAAAGAATCAATCACACTTCCATTTCTTCATCTATACAGTTAAACACAGAACACCATACTTCAGTGACATCACTGATGACATCACTAATGACATCTGAAATGACATCACTGATGACATCTCAAATGACATCACTGATGACATCATGACACACCAATACCAGTTACTACATACGCACTCACTGATTCGTACGTCTACACACACATTCACTCATTCACCCATACAATTACTCATACATACAGTCAGTTATTATTAGAACACTATCATATGCACTCATACACCTAGTCAGTCCTGTGAAGAATCAATCACACTTCGATTTCCTCATCTATAGTTAAACACAGAACACCATACTTTTCACACATATACTAACACATACTTACTCTCTTATACAATCACTGATACAAGTACACATTGATATGCACAGAGTCACACACCTCCCAGCCAGCCACACACACACTCAGTCTTCCATACATCCAGTCATTCTTCAATATGTAAAACGTATTTAAACTTTACAAAAACACACAGACACTAGATGATGTCATCAGTGATGTCATTTGAGATGTCATCAGTGATGTCATCAGTGATGTCACTGACCATGTCATGAATGATGTAATATGTGACATCATCAGCAGTGGATTGCGGGTGCGCGATATATAGTTAGTGCAACTAACTATATATGGAATTTCAATGGTTTTGTGTGTGTAAAATAAGGTTTTCTAAATGCTAATTCCTAACTATATATGGTCTATAACCTATGGTTTTTTCAGTGAATTTTCAAGGTTTTGTAAATGCTAATTCCTAACTATATATGGTCTATAACCTATGGTTTTTTCAGTGAATATATATATATATATATATATGTGCTAAAAAGAAGGAGAGAACTCTGGGTAGTTCCCAAGTTTAGGTGGAAGGCAGCTCCTGTATAGAGGACCCTCAACACCAGCGACACTCTAAATTTGCTCACCTCAAATGTCTGCTTTTCTATTAAAGTTTTTAAGCATAGGATTAGCACAGTGTTATCCACGCCGAGATAGAAATGGACAAAGTCTTCTGCCATTTGTACAGCAAAGTCATTAAGCATAGGATTATCACAGTGCTATCCTAGTCCGAGCTGTAAAATGACAAAAGCCATTTACCACTCCAGGCACAATATTACAGCTTTGGATTGGTAAAATACCATCCAAGCCAACCTGAAATGAATAAAAGCAACCCCTGACACGTGTTTCGCTATCATTACAGCCCTTCAGAAAGGTTTAGCTTTATCCAGACACAAGGGAGCACCCGATATAAGTCAAAACAATACCCTTGCAGGCATAGAGTGACGCATAAATTATGCAAAAAAGAAGGGGAGAACTCTGGATAGTTCCCAAGTTTAGGTGGAAGGCAGCTCCTGTATAGAGCACCCTATATATATATATTTATATTCACTGAAAAAACAAAGGTTACAGAGATGTTTTAGTTAGGCTCCAGTGTCACTCGTACATAACTAGAGAAATCCAGCCATTATAGTTAGTGAGATAACTATCACTCTCGCCCCCTCAATGCACTACTTATGACCTCACATATTAAATCACTCACAACATGGTCAGAGACATCACACTGCTTTTAGTTTTTTATAATCTATGTGGGGAGGTGCTGGTCCCCGGAGCACTGAGAGAGGCCTTGGGGCCTCCCTCTCATTTTCTTTAAATACAAAATAGTATGACCTGGGATGTGGCGGTCCCCGGAACTGATTGTGTGGGGGGTTGGGGGGGGAGGGGGTCAGAGCCCTGCTCATTATTATTTAACTTAGTCCCAGGGATGTGACATACCCCTGGGCCCTGGCCAACCCGGGGCCTATTTAAATGTAGGTGGTAGCCCGTGTTTCATTTTAACTTCAACGAGAACAAAAGTAAAATTGAAAGGAAACAACAAGCTGGCATGATATGAAATGCAGTTACTCTGAGCATCGCCTCAACTGTCCACAAGGAACCCATTCATGGCTCCTAGACCTTCAGGTACACGCTAGGGATTTGCAGACGCTCTACCCTTAAGCAGCACTTCCTTCGTAATTTCTAGCTGCAGAGTTCATCTCGGAATCAACGCGGAAAATAGTCACAGACCATTTTTTTGCCGTCCGTGACGCCTCATTCACCGACAATGGTCCTTTCCTAATCCCCTTCAGCCATAGCGACTATCTTAAAAATGCAATGTTCAGGCATGAATTAAAAGTCCTGAGGATGATCCCTTTATCCCCACAAAGGGATCGAAACGCCGTTGACACTGTATACACTATATACCTATGACAGTATTGTATAACATGTCGCAATGGTGTACTTTTGTTTTATCAGTCTGCAATGTTATATTGCAGACCTTTTTCCTTGCCTGAACGCCCCTTCTGTATGTCAAATTGTTCTAATGAGGTAGTAGGACGCAGGTTGTGTCCCACTTGAATTTCTATGTATATTGACTACTAATCTATATATTATATATTAAAATTCTGTCCGGCTGGACAAAGAATATAGAAACTATTTAGTCTATATTTACTTCCACGCTTATTTCTCATTGTCTAGGTACCACTGTCTTTAGGAATAATATAAGTACCCAAGGTCACAGACCAATTGCCAAATTGGGTTTCCCTTGTCCTTTTGAAACAATGAGATGAAATGCAGGCAGTTACAAATGATATTATAAATGAAAATTACAAAAGAATTACAAATGAAAGTTACAAATGAAGTGACAAATGAAATTGCGAGTAAATTGAAGAAACAGATGATCCTTCTTACCGGCACGTTTATGTAGACTAATCATATAAGTCGTGTGATAGACATACATTTTGTTAGATATAAGTTTTTGTATAAAAAGCAGCATCTAGGCTATAATATCAAAACATCCTGTACAGTATTATAGTATTCATAACAACAAGTCCTGTGTACTATCTTTATGTCAGGCTAGAATATCAAAACACCATGTAACCTTCATATCCCAACATTGTTACACCTTTGGTATTATATTAAAGACCTTATGAGGATAACGTGAGGTCTGTCCATTATGTTACTGTCCTCGAGTGATGGGACAAATGAGATGGTGCATGAACGTGGAATAGACCTATAGGCGTGGGTCTCAATCCTGAGGAAACATATGTAGTCAATTATCAATAAACAAGTTCATAGGGTCATATTAGTCCACATAATGTTTTTTCAATAATTATCACGTTCTCCAAATAAAGTTCTCCCCGTCTTTCACTTTTTTGAGTCCCCAGGGGGTGACATATGTACGCTTTAACTAAACAGAATATTTTGGTCTCAAGTACTTATAATTATGTGGGATACTTATGATCTTCTTTATACTCACAGTAGCGCACACAGATTTTAGATGCTACCAATTATGGAATGATGGCATGTATGATAAACCAAGAGAAAACTATAGTGAATTGTACCTAATTTAACCTTACTGCTTAACTGTGGCGAGACTAATGTGTGCCACTTTCCATTTTAGATTTACAATTTTATCATACCCGTTATCCTGGACACAAGCAGATACAGGTAATACCTTGTTCAATCCCTTATACGTGTAGAGTGACACAAATATTGTTGTGAAGTATGTGACTCCCCTAACTCGGGTACATTAATTTCCCGACTTTATTGTACTCTCCTGGAATGAATCTTTTTCCCCATTTGCAAAACTCGGGTACCCTGGGGGCAGTATTGACACGTATTGAGTGAACAGGCTTGCTGATCTCATCTTTTGATCACTTTCTTGATCTGATATTAGCCAATCATTTAAAACATATAGGATGGATATGATTTAATTTTTATCCCACTTATGATCCATGCATTTTATACATTATGGCGCATATGTCAATATGTGAAAGGCACATGTCTTAACCATTATGACTAAATGCGGAAAGACTCATGTGTACTATTCTCCATTACTATTTTAGATTCACTTATTCATTATACCCAATATCCTGAATACTAATGGATACAGGTACTACTTTACAGATATTATTACAGTGAATGATACATAATGATGATAGTCATTAAGAAAGCTGTTTTTATTTTTCAGACTTTTATTGAATATGGCCATGATACTTTTATCTGAAAAGTGACAGATTCTGCTTTTTACGATTTGGTGAGCCATGCGCTTATTTCTGTACATGGTTAGGCTCACACTTGTTTTGGGTCTCTCGTGCATATTTTGTGCATCAAGTGAATCTTTCCTTTTGGGTGTCTGTTTGTATCTGCACATTGTTTTGGTGTTGCACTGATAACATTTATCGTAGAACCCACTCTACACTCGAGATTGCTGTGTTACTCCTCTCATACCCTAATTACATCTCAGGGTAACTTTCTCCTTTCCCTCCTTTTCTATTTTCTTGTTTTTTTTCTTTTTCTTTTGCATCTTCTTAATGTGTTGGGTTATTACCCTTATTTTTTGGTAGGTATCACACACTGTACGTTTGGTGGTCTCCTCTTTTTCCTTTTTCTGGTTGCTACTACTGAAAACTACTTTGACAGCTGTTATAGGATATATACTTTTATTGTTATTGTAGCCCTGAGGAAGTTGGTGGGTGATGCCCCCAAGACGAAACACGTTTTGGGTAAGTCAATGTGATAACATGAGTCATCTGTGAATCACCTGAGTCTTTTGGAACTGATGACTTCTTGAAAATAAAGAAGAAGATTGAATTTGGACTAATATGGCCCTATGAACTTTTTTTTGATAATTGACTACATATGTTTGCTCAGGATTGAGACCCAATTCCAAGTCTATAGAAATACTTTCCTTTGAGCCGCTGGTGTAATAACTTGATGAGTCTGTTATATTGGTGGTTACGCACAGAATCCAACCCAGCCACATTTCAAAGTTTCAAGTCGCGGATCCAGCGTGACTCCCGCCAAAATTATTTCAAAAAAATTATTTTTTGGTCCTGTGGGGACACGCCCAAAAGGCCCTAGGGGTTCAGGGTGTTTTTACCCTGCCCCCTTTTATTTTTTATTGTATTATTTTCCAGTGACTCAGTTCAATTGAGTCACAAGATGGCTGCCAACTTTTCGTGGTTTGAAGTGTTAGCAGCCATTCTGATCTCAGGCACAACATCTGGAGGGGTCACGGATCCTCTGTGGCCTCAGTTGTATATCTTATTAATCTTAAAATTTCTCCACAACTACTGAACGGATTTACGCCATTTAACTAAAAGGTTGCTTTCTGGACCAAGTGCTACCTTTCTGACAAATTTGGAGTCATTCCGTTCAGCAGTTCGGGCTGTAGGCGTGTCAAAAGATTCAGGTGGAAACTAACATGTAGTAAAAGCCTTTTGGGACCCTCACTTTTTCTCGGACCCGTTTGACGGATCACCACAAAACTTTTAAGACAGCTGATGAAGTGACTGGCAAATTAGTTATGAAACTTTCGCTAAGATTTGTCAAATGACGCCAAAGTTATTGGTATATGAAAAAACGCTCTTCCCATGGAAAATACATCCTCACCATAACTACCTACTGGCGACCACCAGTAGGTAATATATTTAAGACCTAGTTTCAATAGGAACAGCGTTTTTTTGTCTTGCCAATTGCTTTGATGTCGTTTGAGGAATCCTTGTGAAATCTTCAAAACTGATAAGACGCTCACTTCAGCTGCTGTCTTGAAAGTTACATGGTGATCCATCAAGCGGGGTCTGAGAGAAACACCTTTTTCTGCATGTTAATTCCCATTCAGATTTTAGACACGACTACAGCACGAACTGCTGAACGAAATTACACCAAACTTGGCAGAAAGGTAGCTGTTGGTCCAGAAAGAGACCTTTTTGTAAATTGGCATAAATCCTTTCGATAGTTTTTGAGATATTAGGATACAAATCTGAAGGTATATTTAGGGACACTGATCCTCTGAGGATCCAATAGTCCTCATGCTGAAATCTGATGGACTGCTAGCACTACAAAATAGGAAGTAATAGCAGCCATCTTGGGACTCGGCTTGAGCCTAGTCCCCCAAAGAGTTTTAACAAATGAGAATAGGGCAGGGGAGAAATACCCTGATCCCCTAGGCCTCTTGGTGGGTAAGGGGGGGTCCCAGAGGAGTGATTAAAGCTCCTGCCAAGCCACAGCAAACCGTTATGTTCAGGGGCGGGGACCCGGGGACATAGTAGGAGCCCGCCCTGGGGGGTGGCAGTCCCCAGGTCCATCTATTGAACAAAGAGGGGGGCCGCGCTCCCTCCTTTTTTGTAGTAGGGCCTGCCACAGCGAAGGGGCATTTTACCATTTTTAAAAATAGTATTTGGCCCTGGGATGTGATCGTCCCTGGGACCCAGGTGGGTCTGTGAGGCCCCCATTACAAATAGCCCCAGCAAGGTGGTGGTCCCTGGGGAACAGGGGTCCACAAGGCCCTCCCGATGTATTTCTTATTAGCCCTGGTGAGGTGGCGGTCCTTTGGGGAGGCTGTATGAGCCCCCACATCAATTTGAGCAATCATCCTGGGGTGTTGGCAGTCCCCGGGGCACAGGGAGTCCGCGAGACCCCTGCATTACCTATCAATAAGCCCTAGGGAGGTGGAGGTCCTTGGGGCACAAGACTGAAGCTGAGTCCCAAGATGACTGCCAATAATTTCTGGTTTGAAGTGCTGGCAGCCAATCAGATTTCAGCAGAAGGCAATTTAATCCTTGGGGGATCCACGTCTCTATATATGCATTTAGGTTTTTCTCCTACTTTATCAAAAACTGCTGTATGGATTGATGCCAATTTACAAACAGTTCACTTTCTGGACCAACAGCTACCTTTTTGCCAATTTTGGTGTAATCCCGTTCAGCAGTTTGGGCTGTAGTCATGTCTAAAATCTCTATTGGAATTAAGATGGGGAAAATGCAGTTTGAGTCCCCCCCATTTCTTGCCCCAGCTTGATGGATCACCACAAAACTTTCAAGACAGCAGCAAAAGTGAGCATGGCATTAGTTTTGGAAATTTTGCAAGGATTCATTTAACAACGCCAAAATTATCAGCAAAACAAAAACACTCTTCCTACTGAAGCTAAGTCCGATCGGTGAGCAGCAACCCGCAGCAAGCTGCAACAACCCGAAGGTTTCTCTTGCTTGTGCGGAGGGAGCCGAGGTGCCTAGCAGTGACCTTTAATGGCAGTAGGAGCACCTGCTGGAGCCTCTGCGGTAAGCGGCAAGCCCGGCTGTGTTTAGCTGGCGGCTGCAGTGAGTGTGTACCCTTGGCGACGTGGAGGTGGCCTGATTAGATCGGGTGCAGCCTGCGACCCCACCTCATGTGCCCCGCTTGCCTCTCCCCCTCTCTCGCTCCCCACCACTCACCACAGTTACCTCATCATCGCCTCTCCATCACAGAAGTTCGAGGTGCCGGAGCTAAGCTGTTTTCTTCACCCAGAGCTCCAGAATATTGAATCCCGGGTAAGCATTCCAGGGATGTTTATCCCTCTCGCCTCATCTGCTTGCTGCCGCTCTCTATTGCTTCACAATTGACACAATTGACTCTGCCGAGGAGGGTTGGGCCAGGGCGCTGCGGCGATGGGCTGGTCAGCCTTGGCCAATTTGGGTGCGGTTTGTGACCCCCCTCGGTGCGCCCCCTCTAGCTATTTAAACCTCCCGGCTTCTAACCTCGTTGGGCCTAATCTGGTCAAGCCCGGCCTGGCAGGACAGCTCTCAATGGCCCCCTCAATTATTTTAAAAAACACCATATACCAGCCTGCTAGCAGACCGGACACTCAGCACCTACTATTCAGCATCAAGGGGCATTTGTATGAAAGAACAGGTTTGAAAGTCCATAATAGCGATTTTTTGCGAATCGCTATTAAGGACTTGCAAACTGCTATGTAGGTAGGTTTCTCATTTAAAATAGGGATTCCTACGCATTCCTTATTTGCGACTCGCAAATTGCCAGTTGCAAATAAGGAATGGCTACCCATTAATTTCTATGGGCAATAGGCCAATGGGAATGAATGGGAAATTTGCAAGTACCCAATAGGTACTCGCAAATTGCACACGCACATGCAATTTCAAGGGTGCAAGGGTTCCAAAAGAATACCCTGTTGCACCCCTGAAATGTGCATGTGTGCACATGTGGCGCAGATACATGCCCTAAGGGCATGAAATATGTGTCACATGGCACTTTGAAAAAAGCAAAAAAGTGCTTATTTTGAGGAAATCACAAATTACCACCAACTTGAAGTTGGTGGTAATTTGCGATTCCTTACAGCAATATCACAATTTGCAATGACTACTAGAATAGCATTTAGGGAATCACAAATTACGATTCTCTAAATGCACGCGCAAAATAGGGAATCGTAAATTTTGCAACTCCTTATTTTGCGAGTAGGTTTTTGCTTACCTACGTTGCACACAGCTAAATTGCGATCGCAATTTAGCTTGATACATCTGGCCCCAAGTACCCTGTACCTTGCAATTCAGCAACCAGTAGGTCTCCAGTGGGGTAGAAGATACATAGCGGACATGTAGTGGACACCAACCTCTAGACCTTTTCTAGAGCCACAAGAGCCACAAAGAGCATTGTTGACCTATTATTTTTCACCCTTTTCTGCAAGTGCAGCTCTCCAGCTTAAGTCAACTTAAGTCAGCCAAAGCTATAACAAGCAAAGGGCTTCAAAGAGCCCTAAAACCCTAAAGAGTCCAAGTTGGCTACTCTCTGCGAAGAAACAATTAAAGGGCTAAAGGTTTAGAGCAAGGACAGTTTGAAGTTCCCCGCCGCCTTCTACACCTAATTGTACATACAACGTAAGATGGTATACCGGCATCGTCAATCAGCAACAAATTTCAAACTATGAATTCCGGAGAGTCAGTAAAGCTCCAGCTAAATCTTCTAAAAAAGTCTAAAGATGAGGGCTGCCCACGCATCTTTGGACGCAGCAGCATTGGCCCTAACTCCATCAGCAAAATAACAATCTGGCTAAGTTTCCGGGTATGACCTACAACCCCAGCAATCTCCACTTCAATCCCAGACCTCCCAAGGCACCTTTGCCCAACAATTAACAAGGAGCACATGTAAGCACAAGGAAAGCTTTACTCCTGAGGAACCAACACCGGGAACTTCAGTAACTGCAGCATCCTTGTTAAAAAAAGTGACATTGTCGGATTATTTTAGGAACTCTGTTATCGCCCCAAAACCAAGATTAAGCACACTCGATACACCCTTAATCCTTTCTTTAACCAGTCCAGCCACAGTCACGCATCAAATACTGGTTCAGCCCATGATCCATGTGGCTGCTGGCGGGACAGGCCCCAGCTCATCGTTATTAGGTTCCTCAACAAGGGCTGAACTTCACTTAAAAGAAGCCCCTGAAGCCCTCCTTCCGCTCCAAGCCCCCAAATAGTTCTTCTTTGACTTACAAGATGCTTACTTTCCCGCTGCGCTGGCATTCTCACCAATTTACATTGCAGATGAGGACCCCCTGCCAAGCTTTCAGCCTGTCCAGAATCCAAGTCAGTTTTCTCCTTAAGCAACCAAGTCCCCAATTTCTATGGAACATCCAGCCGGGAGCAACAAAGTCCTCATCCCACAAGCACCCATCCAAGTAAAATGCCGCCCCCAATCAGTTCATCAATCATTGTCAGTCAAAACCAACAAAAGGCTCATACAGGTGGAGACCACAATATTAAGATTAAGATTAATACCTCTTTTGATCTGTCTTTTTTACCAACAAACTTAAATAGTTCACGGAGCAGGAAAGACTCTCACCTCCTGATTTAAACGTGATCTGGTCACAACTTTTCTAAACCCTTCAATCTATACTGTCAGCACTGACCTACCAGTCAGACAAAATGGATCTGCAGGTTGACCTTTTAAACACTCTCGCTGTATACACTGCCGGAATTGATCAAAAATTGGAGGCGCTCAACTTGTTGATAACAAAAGCCCAATCTCAAGCTCAATTAGTCTAATCAGTACGTTGCTGTTCTCCAATCGTTGACTCTCTATCCTCACTACCTCAATTTCTCTCATCAGAATTAACAGAAATCAAGAAGATACCAACATCTAGGCACTCTGACCCAGGCACCCTTTTTGGGTGAGGTCTCGGGGTTTGTCCCCACAACCCTTCAAACACGATCTCCCTCACCACTAAGCATGGAGACACATGATTCTAATGCAACCACAGCTTAACATCACACCATGAACACACCCATCGGCTATCTAAACGGGGGAAAAAAAAGACTCGGGAAATCCCGTAATAGGCACTCAGCCGAAACTAAAAATACAATCAGTAGTTATTTAAAAAAAAAAAAAACCTGTGACACCATAGGGCGTGTCCATAGCACCCAGCGTCATTACCAGTTCATCAGGAGCAGCTTAGACCTTAAAAAACATTTAGAAACCGAATTGTTTACTAGCAGCAGAGTTGCTTCATGTTTCAAGGCACTCCCTCCCGTTTTATTTTTATTGAAAAAAATAATAATAAATAAGGCCCTGGGTGATGGTGTCCCCAGGGCCCAAAAAGTATCAAGGTAAGGGGGGCCACAAAGCCCCCTTCCCAAATTGGGGAGAACAATGAAGCCAGCTACTCGGCAGAGGCCCCACCCTCTCTCTGCACTACATTACAAACGCGCCTCCTGGTACGCTCTTGCTTGGGGGTATGAAGTCCTCTTTGCTGCTGAGGGTCCTTAGGGGCCAACAAGCCCACCTTTTACCTCCAGCAAGGCACACACAGTGGGGCTCCTGCGAGGTGGTCAGCGGCCATTCCCCTTTTTCCACCACTCAGAAAACGCGCCTCTCAGTGCACTCCTGGTAGGGTGATGAGGTCCATTTGCATCCTGAGGGCCTCAAGACTACAGTGGACTTCATCACCCAAGCAGCTGTGCCCCAGAAGGCGCGATTGCAGTGTGGCGGAGAAAGGGGGCATGGCCTTTGACTATCTCTCAGCAATCGAGCTGTGTGGGGCCTACTAGAGGTAAAAGGAGGACTTGTTGGAGCACCAGTTTTAAAAAGGGAGAGAGGGGGTAAGGGATGAGAGAGAAAGACAGTAAGTTCCTTATTTTCAGCAGGATGATTGGTACAAGATCGAAACTTTATGTCTGCACTTTGGATCCATTTTTTACCATACAATTGGTGTATCACACTGCCCCAGGCCAGGCCTAAAAATGATGAATCTGTAGTTTTGTGTATATTTCGTCCATAAGGTACAATACAGTAAATTGCACATACTTTTCTGTGAAGCCCTATTGACCTACTCTATGAACACCTACTCACATTACAAGGCCTGCACCGAGACAGAACAAATCCCTGATGGGTCACTTCTGTAACAGGCCACCTGTATGCAGATATCATTTTGAGCTGAGCGTCAGTCACACTCGCTAAACTTGCACATATATGTGCAACCATGTCCCTAGAGCTTCCTATCCAAGCTGTGCAGTAGTGGACCTTACTTCAAAAGGAGGACACTGGCAAGTGGCACTCCAAATCAATTTAAACAGAGCTCACACTGAGTGCTTTTTATTTATTAGTCACACAGGGCATAGGTGCAAAAAATGGGTACCCCAAATAGTAATAAAACTTAGGATGTTAAATTGGTCATGACCCTTTTTACAGTGTGATTTGCAGTTTTTGGGCTCAGTGTGAATAGCAGTTGCTAATCTCATGCTTAAAGCATTGCCCAAAAATTGCAGAAGGTTTTTACACTATTCTAGCTCCAGGTGAATGGGAATGATTTTACCCTATGCCTACATATTCCACCAGAAAAACAGATATTTGAGGTGAGAAAATTAAAAATTTTAGTAGTATTGTAGAGCACTCAAGGAGCTGCTCTCCCTCTAATACTTGAGAACTACTGATGGTTGCCTATATTTTGTTTACATAATTTATGCAGCACTCTTAGCTTGAAGGAGCATTGTTTGAATTATTCTGGTTGGTCCCTTGTAGCTTGACAAAGCTATGCTTCTCTGACAAGCTCTAACATGAGTGAAACACATGTGCCAGGAGCTGCATTTACTTATTCCAGGTTGACTAGGATAGTATTTAATCAATCAAAAGCTGTAATACTGTTCCTGAAATGATAAACTGCCTGGGTCATTTTTGGCTTGTGTGGATATCGCCTGCTAATTCTATGTTTAAAACTATTTCCCCAAAAAATTGTAAAATGCTTTGTCACTTTTCTAGCTCAATGTGGATGTCATTGGGCTTGGCCTATGCTTAACCATTCTGTAACAGACATTTAATGTGAGCAGATTTTGAGTGTTGGTGGCACTGTGGAGAACTCAATTTAAACTTAGATGTAGACTAGTGAGGTTCAGAGCCTCAATTGAGGAACTCCCTGCAAATAGAAATTATTGTTGTTTTGATTAACAATAATTTTAAAAAAAATCCTAACTCCTAGTCATCTAGGAATACCAGTATATATGTACGTTTGTGTGTATGTATGTATATAAACCATGAATAACTATGTAAGGTGGCCCAAAATTGCCACTGAGGGGTTCTGGTGACTTCATAAACCATGAGTGTGCAAGTCGAGTGGTATTTAAATATGATCTGAATCCCAAAATGACAATAAATATGGGATAACATACCTCTGCCATACCTTATAAGAAAATTGCAAGTTACAGAAGAGCTCCATGGCCATTTAGAGGATCTAAGTCAAAGGATGAGTTCCTTTAGAAGGTTATGAAACTCGCAGGTGACTTACCATATCACTATCATGTACACCAGGGGTACTTTATTCCTTATAAGACATGGTTACACCTTCACATTTCCCTAAAACGTCTAAAATCCAATGCTCGTTGGCCAGCCAAGGAAGAAGAGTAACAGCACCCGAACACAGGGCCCGATTTAAAGAACTAACGTAAGACAAAATTCTAAACTTACTACTTTTGGTATTCACAGAAGGCATTTAGTAGTAGTAAAGTTAGGATTTTGTCTTAAGTTTGACTTAAGATAAACTTAAGACAGACTTAAGACTGACTTAAGACAGACTCAAGACAAACTTACAACAGACTTAAGACAGACTTAAGTTAGGATTTTGTCTTAAGTTTGTCTTAAGTCAAACTTAAGTCACAATCCTAACTTTACTACTTCTAAATGCCTTCTGTGGTTGCCAAAAGTAGTAAGTTTAGGATTTTGTCTAAAGTTAGTTCTGTGAATTGGCCCCACAGTGCGTACAATGGGCTACCTTCTTCCCTGAATTGCTAGTGTAGAAACTTTATATACAGTACAGGACAAAGAAGGCATAGAGCCAAATATTACAAGATATATAGAAATATAAAGAAAACCTAAGGAAGGAAAACATCACTCATCTTTAAAATGAACTCATATACAGGGGACCGTTCGAAGGGCTGGGGGAAAGGGAGTCAAAGGAGTTGAAGCTTCCTCTGGGCCTTTGGAGTATTACTTTGTAGATAATGCAGCTGGGGATGGGGAAGGCAGCAATGGCCACTCTGGGATAATTGTTACCTTATGTCTACGGCACGTCACAAACAAGAAAAAGGGAGAGGGTGGAGAAAGAGTGAAATCCCAGGGTGGAGCATGAAATGAAGGGAGGGGTGACTTACGGAGGGTTTGGAATGGCAGCTCCTGCAGTGAGAGGTGAGATAGTTTAGTGGGTTGGATAGTGCCGGTGAGAATTAGAAATAGATACATAGAGGCATATTTATAAGAGCTTTGCATCATGCTTGCATCATGCATTGAGAACATCGGTGACACAAACCTCTAAGTCAGATTTTTGGAGCTACGCAAAGCCACTTTTCATGGTTTTGAATAGCTTCAAAACTCTGGAGTACGGCAATGGACTCGATTCTCTGTGTTCCCTTACTCTGCACAAGGAAGGCATTCCATGGGTGTTCCCACGCAACTCTCATGTTTTTTTTACACATTCCCAGATTAACAAGGACTTGTAAACCTGGGAACGGGCCAAAATCTTCCACCTCCCCAGGAGAGGCGTAACTAACAGAAATATATATTTTTTTCCTTTTTGCATGTGTGCTGCATTCTACAGCACACATAGAAAGAGGAAACAGCCTCTCAGGATTGTTTTTGTGCCGGATGGCGTCCGTTCCTTCACAAAACAAATCCTGCCTACAACACAGGCACCAATGCACCATGCACTTTAAGGAAAAGGGGCTGCATTAAAAATCATTAAAAAAGCAGTTATAGCCATGGTGGCCTGCTGACCCCATCAGGCCACCATCCCTGTGCGTGCTGGCCATTCCTAATGGGGTCGCAATAGCACCTGCCCCCTGAATATTAATGAAGCAGGCAATTTGTGACCCCATTAGGATTCACTAACAGTGTCTGAGACACTTGTGTGAGTTTCAATTTCCGAGTCGCAAATTGAGAGTCGCAAAGCGACTCAATTTAAGAGTCGCAAAATGTAAGGGTTGTGCATCTTGCCCCAAATGTACTGGGTGAAATATTTCCTCTCCAAAAACTGTGCCACACGTATTTATCCTCTATCCTTTTCACATGCCCCTTCAGTCTATATAATACGATATATTTATTTTCCTGTAGGGATATTCTTGTATTGCTAAATTGACATGTGCACTTCACGATCGTATCTTCAGATAAACATGCACGAATACATGTATTTGCATGCACAAGATTTATTGCTATCAAATTAATAGAGCTGGAATGCCAACGCACACTGCTGAACGTGTTCACTCATCTGTGAAACATGCAGTGCACATCTGCAGATGGTGGCAGCCCGTGTGGCATGCACTGCTCGGTAATGAGGCAAACTGATAACTATCCCCTGCTCTAAATAACTAAACAACATTAATGTGAGCCGCGGTCTATAAAAATGCATTTTTATATGTTGCTGGCAAGTAAATATATTTGATTTCATGAAAATAGTTTGAAGCAGATTACTTGATAGAGAAGCCTCCTGAATACTAATGATCTGCTGCGATACATACCGGGGATGGAATCTCATTCAATCCTGGGAAAGTGTCAGCTTTAATAAAGCAATGTCATGCTATACCTCCCCCATAGCTGGCCTATTTTGACATGAAAAATTATAATGGTGGAAATGCAGGACTTTGTAGGTAAAAATAGACTGTGATTTTGTTATGAAATTTTCATCCTAGAAAAAAGTGATATTATGTGCTGCGGATATTATGCAGAATATCATTGCCACCTATTGACGAGACAATCTTTTTACATAAAATAACCCATTTTGTGTTATTGACGTGGGGCTACTTCTTGGCTAATTTGTATCAAACTGCTTTAAATTAGATTTGAGTGGTGGGGAGTATTGATATATTGAGTAATCACAGGCTCCTGGATTTAATGAGCCTAAGCTTATTTAAAGTACCTACAAGATTAAAGTCTCAAAAGATCTGCAAAATGCTTTCAAAATCTAATGGTGTGAAAAAATACCAGGGAGGAGGAGAGAGGACATAATTTACAATTTTAATATCGTGCCCTACGCGTAATGCCATCCTACTGCATATTTTGAGGGTAAGATCTACGTTAGATGTACAACCCTGATTAATACATCTGAGAAAAACAATATTTTTGCCTAAATGTGATAATGTGAACTACGGGATTTGACTTTGATCTTAAACCTGGAAGCCTGGGTTCTAATCCCAGCTTCAACTCTTGACCAAAACATCAGGCGAGTATGGGCAAATTCCTTTATTTCCCTGGGCCTGAAATTGCATATGTAATGTAAATGAGCTGTGTAGTTAAATCAAAAACGACTTTACTGGGAGCTATACATTAACCCTCACGCTCTGCAATGAAATTCTAGTTTGTCTCATTCCATATCAACAGTATCCTACATGCAATGCTGTTCTATGTACAGTATTAGCAAACACAAGGAGATGATGCATGGAGCTCTGAACCTTTTCAAACACTAACCCCCAGTCACAGATCTGGGTTGAATCCATCTACGTTCTTCACAGAATAGTATTGCCTGTTTATTATATTTCTTCTCCAGAACACACCTTGAAAGTGCTTGTTCTCTTGCAGTATTGTCTTTGCCAATGTTTATAAAATTGAATTAGTTCACTGTCAAAGCCAATAGCACTGTATGCCCGCCTTGGGATGTTATTACATGTGTTTTCCAGATGACCATCACGTTGCGGTTTGATACAATGTTATTGTCATCTTGGAAGTGTAGAAAATAAGTTTCCTAGTTGGCCTTCATGTTCTGTCTAAACGCAACAGACCGACCATCTTGGAAGTACAAACAAATGACAGTCCGGGATGGCTAGACATCACTATTTTACGAATACATTTTTTGCAACTAATGGGCTTCAGGGCATTCCATTACAACGCGAACCATTACATCGCAAGTCGATACAAAGATTTGCTGTAGGGGGCACGCTGGACTTAGGAATAGTATAATTTACTATTCCTACTCCAGTTTGTGCAACAGCAGGGAAGGTTTTGGATTGTAAATCCAACACCAGCGCGCCCCCTACAGCTGAAACGACTTGCGATGTAATGGTTTGCGTTGTAACAACGCTGTTGTTGTAATGACTGCTTTGTAATGGAATACGTTGTAGCGCATTTGATGTAAACAATGTCTCCTCTATTTTACCAATACTTGTAATGCTACTCAACAAGCATTTGAAAAGACAATCACTGGAGCAAAGGTTGGTGGTGCCAGCGACCACAGGTTGCACAAGTGGGGTATTCAGAGAGACTGTGGAGAAGCACCCACAAAGGCCAGCACAGCCAGAAATAGACAACCACTGAGGACTACCATAAAACCCATATATGAACAAGTGACCTTCTAAGGAATGCCATGGCTTTAAAGACATACAATGGACAATGGTAACTATTTAAAACTACTTGCGAGCAATGGCTGAAGCGGACTGACCTAAAGCCAACTCTCATTTGTGGGATCTAATTCTAATATACCCACACATTTTAGATTTGCGTACGTGCCCAACCTTTTTGCTGAGGAAAAATGGCTGAATGTATTTATTTTTATGGACAGTAGTCCACATTGTCTCACAGCACAAACGGACACATACTTGGTGTGGGCTCTGTTTATGTGCTTCCAGTAGTAATAGTTTTCATTAGTGTCTTATTTCACTCAAGTGATGCACACTTCCCTATTTTCTTATGCATAGTTCTACATAGAGAATGATGAGATCTCTGTAAATGGGATGTACCACCATATTAGGCATATTTACTCCTACAACACTCCAAGAATGTTACTAGTAGTTACTCTACAATTCTGCTTTCATACTCTCCTCTCCCCTCCCTTATTGTTAGACCTATCATCCTTAGAGTGGTATTCCCCCACATGTTTTCCCTTTCTTCCTCAATTTTGTTGAACTCATTTAGAGTGGTATACCATATACACATGGCCTGTAAATTAGACGCTGCCGGTGGGCCTGCAGCACAGATAGTCTAACCCACTTAAGTAGCACTTTAAAACATTTTCTAACCCTGCCAATGCAGCCTGAATACAGTTTTACACTGCCATGTCGATTTAGAAATATAACCCCAGTTTAACTCCCCTTTTATTACATATGCCACCCCTAAAGTGGGACCTAGATAGCCCATAGGGCAGGGTGTAATCGAAAGGTTGCACATGTACTTTTTAGTTTTACATGTCCTGGTAGTGAAAAACTTCTAAGTTAATTTTTCACTACTGTGAGGCACACACCTCCAATAGGACATTATCCGGTATTCCCTATTGCATTTAATAAGATGCAATTTCCAATTGAAAACAGGCAGGTATGTCATGTTTGGTGTCTTTGGAAGTGTTATTGAAAAACCCTAATAAATGGTAAAGTCGACTTTTGATCACAATTTTCAAATTTCCCCTTTTTAAAAGTTGCCATTTTTCTGCCCTTAGCCTCTTTGTGCCTGCAGCCTTGCCTGGGTCACATGACTGGGTGTAACTGACAGTTCAACTTTGTGAATTTCTCTTAGACAATCATATAATAAAGGGATTAGGTGTGTCTAGATGGGCCATCTGCGGGCAAAAGGGGGAGTTGCTGAGCACAGCTCCTTTTTCAACTGAATAGGGAGTGCTCTGCCTTTACAAAAAGGACCTAACATCTCCACATTTCACTGCAGCCAGCTAGGAGCCAGTGCAAAGGAGTTAGGAAATGTGATGCACTTCAAAGCCTCTGTCTATATGCCTCTCCCACCTTCCAGAAGGACAACACCAGGTTATAAAATTAGGTCTTCTGGCAAACTCTGAAGTTCATTTCCGGACCTATGGATACTCTAACAGGATGAAGGACTGCTGTGCTGCTGAAAGGACTGCCACACTGCTGACCTGCTGCTGCCTTGCTGAATTGCTGCCTTCCTGTCCTGCTGTCCTCTTGCCTGGGGAAAAAGGACTGGACTTGGAACTTGAACTCAGGACCTCCAGAGTGACTAAAAAGGGATAGTTTGATGACCTCCTGATTTGAGCCTCAGGGACATAAAAGACTCCCTTCTCCTTGGATCCACGCCTGAACGCAGCTTGTGTGAGTGAAGACCCTCCAAGTGGCGTCCCACCCGTCCTGGACCTTTGTAGATAGTGCTGAAGGTGATCAGGTAGCAAAAATCCAAAAGTGGGTTTTGGATTTTGGCTAAAAACTGATTTGAGAAGCAGGAGGAGACCGGGGCAAACTTGCTTGCCTATCCACCTGCATCATCGGTCAGATTGACTGTGGCTTCTCCCAATGTGTTCTTCTCCGCAGCAACCAATCCTTTTCAATGGTCCTTCACCAAAGGGGCATCCGGCCTCATGGACTGTCTTTGTCTGCAGCCCTTTGCCTTGTCCCGCTGGTGAGTTCGACTTCCATTTCAGAGACTAAGTCCAAACGTAGAAATCTTCACACGAAGACTATCAGGCAATGACGCTCCCTCCTCAGACACCTCCTTCAGCCATGCCCCGCTGAACTTTACCTTTTCAGAAAACAATTCTAAGAACTAATTCTAAGGCTAAATGTAAGAGGTGACCAGGCCAAATCCACTTCTTGTATCTGAACCGTGCTCCATTGTGGTCGGCCATATCTTTCGACTTCGACCCGGTCTTGCATGACTAGATGTCTGCTGTTGTCGCTTTATCTTTTAGTCGCTAGTTTTTACTAAACACTTTAAAAATTCATAACTTCGGTTCTACTGATTGAGCTTTTGCCATTTTTGTGTCAAATAATGTATTAAAAAGTATTCTATAATTCTAAATAGTTGTGGGATTTTTCTTGTGAAGTGTATTAACTTTATTAGTGTTTGTGTGCTGCATAAATACTTTACACAGTTAAACCTGACTGCTTTTTGCGCCAAGCTACCCAGGGTTAAGCACAGAATAATTTACTGACTTTTAGTGGTACACCCTTCAAGGGATTGTGAGTGTTGTTTGACCAGGGTTCACATTACAGACAGTTAACCAATAAACCAATATCTCACACTTATGTAAGAGGGGATATATACCCCAACTATTCGGTGTAAATCTCATACTGGAGCAGCTGAATTGCATTTAGGCACATGTTTACTCCTAGAAGTAAGAGTAAATCTACTTGTGTGAAAATTACCACCCATAGATTTAACTGTGAGAATTGGGCCCTATTTGTATTTTTTTACATTACTCATTTTGACTGGAGATTGAGATGATGTCCTTACGGTTAGCATTTGATGATTGCAAACATATTTAGTAAAAATTATCAAATAGAAGATGGAGGATGACTGCTGCCCACAAGAAACAACAAGGACAACCACTTCCCTGACTTCTTCCTCTTCCTTTTTTTCTTTATCCCTTTTCTTTATCCCTTTATCCCCTGGTCCCGTTTAAATGGAATGCATAAAGGCACCTGCCTGAGTAGACCCTTGAGCTTGCACCTGCCTGGTGTTAACTAGGCACAATTCCCTACTTAAAGAAAGTTGTTCAAAGCTTTCTGTTCCAAGAAGCCCCTCCGAGTAGGGAAACATTGCCCCAAATTTGTGAATGGGCTTTCAAATGTTAAGATTTTACTCTATTGATTGGTAGGTCGAGAGTTGTTACTCTACTTAAGATGACAGGAGATGTAAATGGTTCAACTCCAGCTCAAGGAAAATCGACTTCTGCATAGACCTATGATGACCATGCAGCGGTGTTTCCTAGAAGTGGAGCTGTGTGCTGCTAAATTAGCTTGCGGCAACGATTTAGCATGATGCCCTTCTAAAACCGTGCCCTCTAAGGCCCTGATTTAAAGTTTTACAAAGAGGGTACTCTGTTCAAATGGTGACAAAATACCCTCTCCACCAAATGAAGATCCTGCATCTTCATTTAGAGGCATGTGAAACTTCAATATATCAGCTGTGGAGACTTCATAATCTCCACCGCTGACATACTCTTCCAGTGGCCTGATGGAGTAAGGGCGGGCGGAGGTCTGGCTATTTCTCCACCCCCCATTTAGAGTGGATGGACAAATGGGAAGTTTTTACTTTCAAACACCAACATCTAGTACATGGTGGTAAATTAATGTAAAAGGATATTAGTGACCCCTACACCATGGGAGAAAACTCCCATGGTGAGGGGGACATGTTTTTTTATTTTCATAAAGAAAATCCTGCTTGGGGATTCTGTTTTTGAAAATAAAGTATTGGTAGTGTGTAGGGCACCATCATGTTGATGGAACCATATGGAACACATTCAATGCATTGACAGGAATTGCAATGACAGTGGGTCCTTGACATGTAAATGGTACTCAAAGCCAAGCTCTAGATCGGGAGATTGGGTACTCCATGGGGACAACTGAGCAATTTATGATGAAGTGAAGCCCACCCGCCCTGTTCTACATCAGCCCCTTAAAATACTGATGCTGACCTTGCCTCAATGTAAGCCTCCAATCAGCTCTATAAGCCTAGTAACATGGGCACCGATAATGAAAATTCCTTCCCGACACTGCACCCGAAACTAGCAAAAGATCCATGTGGCTATACACACTATCTCCCTAAACCAATATGCATCTTCCTGCACCATCTTGTAAATCTGTGACTTTTTTACCATTTCATGCCTACGTACTCTGCCTTTCCATATATCCACCAGTATCCATCAAGCATGATGTGAGTATGTGTCCATCACCAGCCCACAAGGGCCTGAATGTTGGAAGACTTTCCTTGAGCTACACGTTTGGCTCCTAGTTAAGAAAACTTGTAGAACAAAGGCCAAGCACCTGGCAGGCATTCACAATAGCCTTCGAGATAGTTTAAAAATTGCTCACAAAGTCAGAAAATATTATCTTGAATTACTGAGAGGTTAACAAAAATGCTACCATACAATTTGTAACGTGCACAGAATACAGAGCAAATTCATGCAACTTAGTTCACCACTAAGGCGGAGGAGCGTCGCCCCACTGCTTTTTTGCAGTGAAACAAAGGGAAAATCAAATTATACTAACTTTTGCTATCATTTTATTTTCTCCTACTTATGCAGCTTTTCGTTAGGGGGTGGGGGCCGGACAGGAGTGGTAAGCTGCACCCTCCTAAGTGTGCAATAATTGATTGGCCGGTCCTCTCTGGCCACCCAAAACAGTCATGCGCACTTTGCATATTCTCCATGCAGACTACATCGCAGCCTACGTGGAGAACATGCCCAGGCCTCCAGTCAGCATCTAAACATTAAAACACGGTTCCTAGACCAATTCCAACGCTGCTAAGGCAGGGTTGTGATTTTCTGGCTGGGAGCCTGGGTGTGCATCTTGTGGCCGAACGTGAGAGGATTAAGGAGGATAGATACTGCGAAAAAGCGTCGAAAAGGTGTTTTCTTTTTTTTTTTACCCCCTTCCCACACGTCCACCCTCCCTTCCACCCCCGCCGCCCTACCTTTGATCTGTGCCAGCCGCCACTGTAATTCATTACATGGACACATCTTTAAAACTGTTCGCCTGTTCCAAAAAATGAATCAAGCAAACATTTAATCTATGGAAGAAAATTAAAAAGGGCTCTAGCTCTGTTCCTCGTCAACATAGCAGGCCCTCGTGAACAGTAAGTAAAAAAAATGTAAGTAAACCACGGGAGACTGCATGCAAGAGTTAAAGCGCAAATTGTCCCATGGACAGCAGCAAAGTGTAGCACAGCGGACTCCTGACCTCAGATTTAGAAGGTGGCATTAGTTTGGGTCTTCCAATTCGAAAATTATACAGATAATGATTATCCTAAGTGAAATACAAATAATTAATAAATTATATAGATTCAAGTCTGACTTGTTTCTGGAGTCTGGGCAACATATTAATGACCACTGCTACAGGTGCTGATAAGCTCTTCAAACATATCTCCATGTATTTGGAAGCTCTGCCACAAACACTACTGTCTTTGAACAATAAAAACACTGGCAGCTGTGATAGAGCGGTACTCTGCAGGGACCTCCTCGTTAATTCCATCAAGCATTGGCAAGAAATAAAACTACAAATGAACGGCATCACCAATGATATTTTTCTGCTGAAGCAAATCTGAAATGTGTCAGTCTCAGCCTCATGAGTCATTAACCTCAAAGATTGAAAATGACGTAATGTGATGTGATGAAGTGCTTGCTTTCTCTTGCAATATAAGATAATCAACATTTTTGTTCTTGCTCTTTAATGTTAGTCTCTTAGAGCACAGGGCTGAACTTGCAAAGAGGCAACCCTTTACCTTTCCTGCAAGCTCAAACACGGCGAAGCAGTATTGTTTACTTGTTGCTGTAACGCCGCCCCTTAAGTACATTAATAGATCAATGTGTTTTCAATTTAACCTCGGCAAGAGTATTGCAGAGTTTTCTTTAACCACAATTCATCTAGACCTCCTTATTTATTTTTTCACTCTATCTCGCTTTTCTAAAGGTTAACCAACCTTGGCAGTCTTCGCAATGCATCTGAAAAATGATTTCAATAGAGCACAAAAGGCTAAAATGCTAAGACCGAGTTTTAACCCAAAATGAGCTGAAGATGTAGAAACCCTTAGGTTAAGACCATTCTTTGCAGCACAATCTCATATCCAATCTAATGGAGCACCAACCTACTCTTTAGCTACTTAAAAGGATGCTAGAGAGAAGGAGAAATATAGGCTTGGCCTGTAAAGAATCCAGGGCTTGTTTCCATAGTTACAACAGACGTGTTTCAGACTCCCTGCCTTTGCCAAGACTTTGATCCCATTGTCCTGGATTAATTGGATCCAATTCGATGCTAAAGTAATTTTGACCTCGATTCAACTGTAGCTTAGGACTACTAGAAAAGATTAAATTCTACACATTGCCTTTCAACATTTTAAAGAGCCTTGAACAAATACTTTTGTTGTATTTTTTTCTGAATATCCTAAAATGTCCAACTTCAATTCTGGTGCTTCAAGGCACAGCTCAATGTATTCCCTAAACCATGTTGTAGAACTTTAGCATGAAAATAGACCTCCCTTCTTTGCTGCACTCCTCTGTGCCCCCATTGTAAGAAATCTCTTTGACTAGTACTCATGTGCCTACATTTTACACAGGTTTGCCCAATACAACGAATAATATTATCAACAGGAGCCAGTCTCCAGCTAAAGTTGGTCAGCAATGACATAAGTGAAGTCAGGCCAGATTTGTGAAGATAAATAACTACTCTAATGTGTCTATTCCTAACTGACTATTCAACCACTTACCTTTAGAGAGACCAGCCAAGAGAAGTCAATGGCACAGATTTGCAAAAGTGTAACAAAACTCAGCACAGTACCCAAAGTTGCTGCGCTGTATTGCGTGACAGGGAGAGAGCAGGAAAGCACCATATCTACAGAGATATGGCATTCGCCTCCTGTCTCCTATGTTCTGGCACACAAGAAGGCAGTCTAGCACCACACACACAACTCCCATAATGCAAACTTGTGTGCATGATTCTAGCATAGGATTAGTACTGGATGATTGCACTTCCGGTACAAAATACTATGCATTCACTAACTTTAAAACGTTTCCCAGTTTGGATGTGCGCTGTATAGTGCAGCTCCTATGCATAGTGGGGAAATTAGGAGAAGTATTTTTTCTTTTTTAATGCATGATTCCAAGTGCTGTTAATTTTTGGCTCAAACCCCTGCTACCTGTTCTTAGTAGATAGGGTTTTGTGTCTAGCACCAAGGAGACTACACAGGAATCCCTCAGTAGTATAAAACCAGAGCTCAAAATCATTAATTTAATTCTTAATCCATATTTTATAACCTTATTGAGTTTAAGTCTGCCGTGTCTCCTTCAAAATTGTTCAGGATCATTTCTATTTTTCACTTAAGATTACATGGGGCTCTGCCATTATCTTTGTTTCATAATGTTAATTAAGTATTCCCCAGAACAGATTACCAGTCTTAATTGGAATGCAGTCTGTAAATTTTCCATTTAAATCAAATTTCAGCTGTGTCCAATTACCAATGTGGAGCCTCTGTAAAATTCCTAAATGTCCATGTAGAATTTTCCACCAGAGGAGTTTTTCTCACAATATTTCATAGTCTCTTAATCCCAATGCTGACTAGACGCCCACAAAGCAGCAGCACATATACCTTGTTACTTCAATGTTCTTCCGGGCAGGGGTCCATAGGGAAAACAATGATGGACTATTGCATGGTTTTTTCAGAAATTACTATATTTATATGTATCTATGCTTGCTTCACATGACCAAGACACCTCGTATTTAAATACCAAGCAAACAAATTCTTTGTATGTGGATTTAAAACGAGAAATTAAAGTGTGTATTGGATGGGATATTTTGATCCCCCTTTTAGGTATTTATTTCAGCACCTCTCAATGAGTTTGCAGTTGGGATTACGACAGACTACACTGTCCACCAAATTCTAAATTGAACCCTTAGTCTTTTTTATGGCATGCAAAATCGTCCAGATAGACAAGCCTGACTGTGTATCTCCGGAGGTATTGGAATTCCAAAAGTTTTCTAAGATTTTTTAAGTCCAAACTTTTCAGGTGTTCTCGAGTAGCTTCTCCAGGGCTCTTCAAGGAACACAGGACCTCAGGAACACATTTAAGGGCGAGTACTCATTCCATCAAAGGCCATCTGCCATGTCCAGCCCAGGCTAAATAGATTCTGGTCAGCTGGTACACCTAGTTAAGGCCTCCTGTGGCTTTTTCTGCCAGTACACCTACACAGCCAGCTGACTCTTGGGGTCAGCTGCTTGTTCCGGGTACAAAGGGGAGCAGGTCGAGCTCTTTAGTCCTCCACACAGGTCACAGACAGGAGGCCCAGTTCCTCGTCTTCCTGCCTAAACCAGAGCATTTTTGTTTCTGCTCTTAAAATCATTTTTAACACTTTATTAAGGAGAAAGCACACAGGGAACAGCTGGTGGCCGGCGAATGCTAATTAGCCAGCTGAAGCTTCAAGTAGACTAAGTCTAAAGTTTTAAAGGTTATTGTTCTTGTATATTTATCCAATTCCCAAAAACACCATTAAATTGGATAGTCAATAAATGTTACAAACAGGCTTGATTTATTTTTGTGGCTTATCAGAAACCACAGTTAGCAAAAGTAGTATATTAATTGCAGTTTAGCTTTTTTCATAGGACAAGCTACAACTCTTACAGTAAAAAATCATTTTCAAGTCTAGTCACTGTAGGAACATATCAACATACATTTCTTACATGTTACATGTTTATGATATATTAGGCACAATACCTAGTGGGCTAAAAGGCCTACTGGTGGTGGATTTAATATTTAAAAGTGGGATCCTTCCTTTCAGAAAAGCTACAATAGCTAGGCTATAAATGTAGGCCTGCAGCTATACTTTCCCTTCTCGGCCTAGTGGATGGAACAATGGGTGCTAAAATACAAAGGTAACTTTTACCTTTCCATTTGCAGTTAAACTGCCATTTGAACCCAGGCAAAATAAACCATTTGCAGGCCTAAAACCTCATTTTTAATTCACATGGATCACCGCTAGGGTAGGCCCAACAACCCGTAGGGCAGGGTGTATTATATCTAAAAAGTCGGACATGTACTTTTAGGTTTTACATTTCTTGGTAGAGACAAACTATCAAATTCGTTTTTCACTATTGCAGGTTCTACCTCTCTCATGGCATAATATGGAGTTACCTTATAACCTTTAATTAGTGATGATTTTTGGTTGGCGTCAGGTAGGAATATCATATTTGGTGTCGGAGGAATTGAAATGTATAAGCCTCTTGAATGGCAAAGTCGGATTTTAAATCACAGTTCTGAAATGTTTTAGAAAGTTGCCATTTTCTTGCCCTAACCATTTGGTACCTGCAGCCTGTGTCTGGGTCGCATGACTAGGTTTAGTTGGCACGTACTCTTTTTATATTCATCCTAGACAGCCACAAAATGTAATTTTCAGCAATATTCATCTTTAAAGTAATTCCTTTCTTATTTACGACTGTAATCCTCTTATATTTCACCTACCATGGTTTCTTTGTATAGTCACTTAAGTACTACAAATACAACATACCTAAGTACCTTCAAGCAACCCTAGAAAGTTATACCATCAATAGTTACTTCAATTGATTTCAAATACTTTCCTATTCACCTCATAATTGTATCCCCACATTTTCTCTTTTTTTTTATTGAACAAGGCAGTAGGAAGACATTGGTACATTAAATTCTTCATAATTAGACAAAATTTCCAAACAATATACAAGAGACAAATCTAGAATATACAATACCACAGCGAAAGTGCAAAAACTGCAATAGCGTATGACTAAGCGTACCGATATTAAAGTGCTAGTGCAAAATAGTGCAAGAAAAACAACTGATATACTACATCGAAATTCCTATTATAATTTATACAAAAAACAGCCGATATAAGGTGACGTGGATATCATTGCCGTTCTTAAAGTGCTAGTACAGAAACATGCAAAGTTGGCTAATATAAAAACAGCTGATAAAAAACATCAAGATTACTATACGGTTCATAAAGTGCTAGTGCAATAAAGTGCAAGAACCGCCGATTTAAAGCAGCAAAAATATTATTGCAATTCTTAAAGTGCTAATGCAGTATCGTGCAAAATTGGCTAATATAAAAAGAAAACTGGTATAAAGCATCAAGATTACTATTATAAATCCTATAACCCTAGTATAATAAAGTGCAAAAACAGCTGATATAAAACAGTAAGGATATTGATGCCATTCTTAAAGTGCTTGTGTAATAACATGCAATGTTGGTTACGATAAAGTGCACAAACAGCCGGTATAATACAACAAATATATACTTGCAATTCTTAAAGTGCCAATGCAATAACATATAAAAATTGACTAAAATAAAGCAATAGTAAAGCATCAACTTCCTTTTATCGATTCCAGCTTCTCAAAATATTTCCAATTCCTTTCGAATCTTGCAATCGCTCCCAACCTACCTGCATAAGCTCTCTCAAAATTACATGTTCTTCTCATTTTTATAACCCATTTTAATTGACATGGAATCACCGCAGATTTCCAATTTTGTAAAATCAAGGACCGTGCTACAACAGTAGAAATAAAAATAAATACTTTTTCTGATTTATTGAACCTATTCCTTTCTTTACAAATACCAAAAAGGGCCACCTCTGCTTCTGGCAATAGTATTTTCCCAATTGCCAGCTCCATATCTGCGAAAATCCCCTTCCAGAAAGATTCTAGCTTTGGGCAGGAGAAAAAAATATGATACCAACCACCCTGACCCCTAGTTTTGCATCTAAAACATTTATTCTCACATTCAGGGAATATTTTCTGCAAGGCCTCCGGGGTATAGTATGCCAGCCAGCGAGAAAGAAAGGACATTCGCTTATAATTAGCTGCCCGGAGTGCTTTGTTTCCTAAATGACATACTACTTCCCAGTCTTTATCTGAAAAAACGCACTGTGACGTGAGGCTTATTTTTTCTAGATGACTAACAACTACAGGAGATGATCCAGAAAGGAATAACTTTTTATACCAAAATCCTATACCCTTATGTTTCTCCCTATATAGAGCTGTTAACAAGACATTGGGTGAAGTATCTAAACCCCCTATCTCTTTTCTTATAAAATAAACCAGTTGTAGGTATTCAAAAAACATAAGCCGCCTAGGATACGCTCTATCTATAACTGTTTGCCAGCTAATTACCGTATTTTGAATAAGTAGGTGTCTTATTTCGCAAAATCCGGCAGATTCCCATTCTACCAGGTGATTCAGGGATATCTTGAGACCCATTTTAACGCATTCTAGCAATTTCAAATAAATAGAACCATCTGAACCGTGTTTTTTATATAAAAGCCGTAATCTTGATGAGTACCCCATCAGTGTCTTGTATCTTGTTTTCTTGTTTTCTTAGGAAACTTTGCAGTTTTTAAAAAGAAAAAAAATTGAGAGCCTGATTCCTCTAGCATTCTATCTAAAAAAAAATTGTCTCTTGTCTGTCTAATCCTTAGTAATCCTGCCACTATATCGAAAAAAGCTGCTTCATAGTATGTCTTAAAATGGGGAAGAGCCAGCCCACCTTGGTTTACGGAGAGTTGTACCACCAAGAGCTTGACTCTTGAGGCCTTTTTATTCCAAATAAATCTTCTCATCATGGATTCGAGTTCATTAAAAAAAGCCATGTTGCCTTTAATTGGGATATTACTAAACAAGAATAAAAGCAAAGGCAGTACGTTCATCATTATCAATGCCACTCTACCAATCAATGACAAGGGCAATAGGTCCCATTGTTCAAACAGGCTTTTTATTTTGTTCTTCTTTTTTATATAATTCAGCCGAAAAAGTTCTTGATACTCTCTGGTCACGTAAATCCCTAAGTATCTTATTGGATCCGGTTTTTCTGCTTGAGACTGAAGATCTAACGGAAGAAAATCTAGATTAGAATTTAAAATAAGAACTTCCGTTTTTTTCTCATTGATCTTATACCCCCGATCTTCTCATATTCCTTAAGCTCTTTCATGAGATGTAAAATATTTTCTTTTTCGGGAGCAAAATACAGAATAATATCGTCGGCAAACAATTTTAACTTTGACATTCCAGCAATGGGGGTAATATTGCTACATTGTTCCTTATTTTTATAACCAAAGGTTCGATAAAAAAGGTACAAAGTAGGGGAGATAAAGGGCAGCCTTGCCTAGTACCGCGATTTATTTTAATTTTCCCTGCTTGCCTAGCATTGACTATCACCTGAGCTGATGCCCCTTCATAAATATTCTGTAACATACAAATAATTGGGGCAGGGAATCCAAAATAACCCAAGGAAGAAAATAACGCTGACCAGTTAACTAAATCAAATGCTTTTTCTGCATCAATCATTAAGAAGCATGCAGAAATTGAATTAATATTAAAATAGTCTAACGCCTGTATCAAATATTCTGTATGAGCTGCCATAGATCGACCGGCTATAAAACCCGTCTGGTCTTGATGGATTACCTCCTGGGCTGCAAACACAAATCTTCGAGCCCAGATTTTCATAAGAACCTTGTAGTCCGAGTTTAATAGACTAATTGGTCTGTAGGAATTCACATCCTCCGGATTCTTATCTTTCTTGACAAAGCTAATAATTGTGAACCCGTAAAACTCAGAAGGAACCTTACCGCCTACTCTAATATAAGTAAATCAATTTTTTCAGGGGATCTTCTAGTTCCTTCAAAAACACCTTATAAAATTCGATCGGGAACCCGTCCATACCTGAAGCGTTTGCTCCCGCTGTTGCTTTTATGCTATTTTGAATTTCCAGGGAACTTATTTCGCAACCTATTTGATTGCTCCTAGAATCGGAGATTTTGGGAATATCCAGATTATCAAAATATTCCTTGATCAATATTCCCTCCACTTGAATATCTGTAGAGTAAATTCTCTCGTAATGATCAAGGAATATTTTCGCAATTCCCTCGCTCCGAGTATCTATTCCACCTAGAGGATCTTGAATTTTCAAAATGATGGAAGACTCTTGTTTTTTTCTAATTGAATTAGCCAAAAGCTTCCCAATCAGTTGACTATCTTCGTAAAGCCTTTGCTGAAAGGCCTTCGAGCTGTTTATCTCTTCCAGAGTGAAAAAGTCCCTGAGCAATACTTTAGCTTGTTCCCATTTATTAGGCAATTGATTAAGTTTTAAAGCATACTCCTTCTCAGCAGCACACTGGAGGGCAGATATTTTTACCTTTCGAACATTTGCCTTATTACTGGAAAATACTATAATCTGCCCCCGGGCTGCTGCTTTAAATGCGCCCCATACAGCAAAAGGCTCCGCTGAATCCTTATTTACTAAAAAAAATTATTTTATCCATTCTTTGAAGCCCTCTACCCAAACCATATTCTGTAAAAGGGTGCGAACCATCTGCCATCTAGGACGCTCCCCTTCTATGCCTTCTAGCATCAGTTCCACTTCAACTCTCCCATGATCTGAAAAGGTGTTACAACCTATCAATGCGCAGTACATTTCTCTGCTGATGGAGGCTGCAGAGTTCCACGCCTCTGCGTAGTCTCTCCGTGACTCGTGACCCATGACCCCGCCTCTGTAATGGCGTTCGCGAGACGCTAGCGGTTTGATGTTTGGAAGCTGGGAGCCGTGAGGAGAGGCTCATGGATGGAATGCGGGTGAATGAAGGAACCGCTGCGGGAGATAGAGAAGGCAGCAACAACGAGGGAGTGCCGCTCTGAATCCTGTCCCGCTGATCTACTGCTGATTCTGCCCTTGTAGAAGCCGGCTCACGCTACGCAATCAGGCTGCTTTTCGAGGTGAGCTTGTTCTTAACAGCGGTGTCTCTGCTGGAGCAGCTGGGGTGGCTGTGAGACTTTGTGGAGTAAGCTGCCCAAAAGTGGAAAAACCTAAATATTCTAAATGCTGCCGGGAGGCTGACTACAGTGCTAAATGGTAACAACAGTGAGGTTAACCAGGAGACAGGCGATTTATGTAGTTTTTGCTACCGGTAAAAAGGAGCCTCATCGTCAGGGAATCGGGTGCAGCAGGAAGTAACTTCTCCTGAGCAGGGTCTCAGTATCCTGACACTGCAAAGTTCGAGATGAACTGCTTCTTTTAGCACTACGTGTAGACTTCTGTGGTCATTTCAAACCCTGGAACGGATTTTTGCAATTTAAAAGCGATAGAAGCTTTGCACATCTACTGGCAAAAAAAAAAATATATATATATATAAATAAATATAAATAAAAAAAGGGGTGCTTTTCTAATAAGACAAATGGGCAAACCACTGAAGGAGGGTGATGATGCGGTTAAACTTAGCAAAGTGGAAGCGGCTGCTCGACAGAAGGCTAAAACTCGTCTTGCCTTGGCTAGAAAGGCTGCGCGTAAGGATGCTAAAGGCAAAAACAAAGATGGTAACAGGGAGGAGAACTCTGTAATTGAAGATACTACACCCGAATCTTCAGATGATGAACCGCCCCCCTCTACTCCCCTGCAGCACGAAGAACAGCAAAAGGTAGTAATAGAGGGGGATAATATGGATGATATCAATATTGTAGATTCTTTGCCCCAATCTGAGGTGGAAGTTCAATCTCAAACTTCTAATCCTTCTCTGGCATTGGTCTTGGCAGCACCTCAGGCAGAGGAGGAGAAGAGAAAGGGTGGTGCTGGAGGGAAGGAAGTGAAAGACTTTCCACTTTTCGCAAAAAGAACAACTCCAAAATGGTAAACATTACTTACAACGAAACTTTTACAACGCACTACCATTACAACGCGGTCATTACAACGCAAACTATTACAACGCATTGCGCTGGGGGGGCGCTCTAGGATAGGGAATACGTTTAATTTACTATCCAACACCTTCCCTAGTGTCCACGGGGACTGGAGTTGGAATAGTAAATTAAACTATTCACTATCCAGCACCCAAAAGCGCTATGCGTTGTAATGGTATGCAATGTAAAAACCGCGTTGTAAAGGCAGGCGTTGTAATAGCCTGCGTTGTAACGTCATACATCCCTCCAAAATCTCTCCCCCCTCATCCTTCACTGCCTCCTTCAGTCTCTATCACTTTAGATACATCGGCCCTCAGTGCTTCATCTAAAGACCCTGGTATGACAATAACTACACCTCAAACACCACTTCCTACAGCAAATGAGGCAGGAAGCGATGGGGAAATCTTGCAAGATGCAGTTCCCGGGAATGAAGGGATAGCAGGATTTGACTGTAGTCTATTGGGTTCTGAAGCGAGATCTGAAGCGAGATATCAGTTAGACATTCGTGAAATGCTTAATCTAATTCTCGACGAGATCCGCAAAATTAAAAATAATCAGCGAGCGGAGCTAGCTGCCCTTCATGCCAGAATGGATAAGTTGAAGGAGTTAACATTGGCACTCCCTAATAGGGTATTGGAGGCTGAGTCTAGGATCTCGGTCTTGGAAGATCAAATGAATCTGGTATCAGGAGCAACTAAGGAGGCTACAAAGAAGAGAATCTCCATGGAAAATAAACTTGAGGAGTTGGAAAACCACTCTCGTAGATCAAACCTGAGGATCGTGGGGGTCCCGGAAGGAACAGAAGGCTCCGACACAGTACAATGGGTTAACTCCTTCATCCAGAAAGTAGTCCTACCAGACTTCGAGGGGGATTTGACGATAACAAGGGCCCATAGAGTACCAGTGCAGCGTTTTGCGAATTCTCCATTCCCAAGAACTATCCTATTGAATTTCGCTGACTTCAGGATTTAGGAACGGATTCTCTCTAGAGCATATCAACAATGACAGTTCGCTGTTTCTGAAACTGCAAAATGTAGGATCTTTACGGATATGACAGCGGCAGCGGCCAAAAGAAGAAAATAATTTGTAAAATTGCTGCAGCTATTTAAATCTAATGGCGCCCAGGCTTCGATTGCGCAGCAATCAAAGCTGAAGGTTCTTGTTAAAGGAAAAAAAATTCTGTTCACTGATTTAGAGGAGGCTCAAACTCTTCTCAATGAGATATCCACAAGGGCTTAGGTTTGAATCAGACAAAGTGAAAAGGAATCTGGATTTATAGCTTGAAAGTGATGTGTTAGGTATGATTTTTCTTCTCCTTTCACTAGCAAAAAGGAATAACTTAGAGGCGGGTGCTCCTGGGTTAATGGGTCACATCAGGGTGTAACAAGAAGACACCAAAAGAAGAAAGTAGAGGGAGGGATGTGGGCCGCGTGGACGGGGAGGGGGCTCCCGCATTCCAGGGGGTGTTCAGGGTGGGGGGGGTAAATGCAGTTAAAAAATACAAGTGCAGTAGGTTTGTTATCTTGACTCACAATATTGGTTGGTACGGAATATGTTTAAGATTTTACAGATTTGTAGATGAGATTTGATTCATGTAATATCCTGTCCATTAATGCGAATGGGTTGCTCAACAACAGAAGTATGGAGCCCTTTTGAAATGGGCAATTGCCCTTAAACCCCAGGTGGTCTTCCTTCAGGAGACACACCTGAAGACAAATTCTCCAAAGTTGTTTCTGCCGAGATATTTCTCTCATGGTTTTTTTTCCTCAGCTGGGGTTGCCCAGAGGGGAGTTGCTATTTATTTCTCAAGGAATCTACCCTGGGAAATGGTACAGATGCGAAGAGATTCTAAAGGTAGATGGCTTTGGGTTGTAGTAAAATTGCTGGGAAAGGTATTTAACTTTGTGAATTACTATGGCCCAATTTTTTATGACACCTCGGCCCTGACGGAAATTAGTGAAATCTTGAGGGGTACTCCGGGGCAAATCATAGTAGGAGGTGATTTCAATTATATCCAGGACTTAAGGAGGGATACTTCCAACAAGAACAAGAGGCAACTAAAACCAAAGACGAAAGGTGTGCTGGAAGCTTTTATGACAGAATACCAATTGCGGGACTCCTGGCACTCCCTGAATCCCAATACAGAGTCTTACACATGTTATTCTAATAGGTTTCATACAACCCCACATTTTCTCCATGTTTTGTTAATCATATATAAATGTTTCATTTGCCTCTAACTGAGGATAATCTGACGTAGAAAAACTATGGGTATCTGAAATGTAACAGTATTCAGAGAAAGGTCTAAAATAATTGACTGAATGGTCAATGCCTCCATATTCTGCAGGATCCTGGAGATGATGAAAGAATATATTCCATATTGAGACAACTTTTACAACACTCTGTTTAGATTTCGAGGTGTTTGGTGCCCCTTCTAACCCGGGAAGGGCATTTACACCACCTATGTACAGCAAAACATCTGACCATTTCCCTCATGGAGATGAATTGGAGAGGAATTTGTGAATGTTCACAAATGCACACATTTGTCGGAGTACCTATCTATAGAATTTCTTTCCCTTTCGGGGGACTTACTCAGCATAAGTGTACACTGGAGTATAAAGATTACCAGTGCCTAGGTCACCTTTTAATGAATGCTTAGCCGCCATGAATCCTTCAATGTGTGCTCACAAATCTGATTTACCCACAAATATGGTTTTGTGAACTGGCCACATTAACTTTTGATAACATGGCCCAGTGGATGAATAACCTACTAACAAAGTGAATGGTCCTGCAGAACTAATTAAAGCTTCCAGCATAACATCGATTTATAAAAATGTGCTTCTCTCTCTCTCTCTCTCTCTCTCTCACTTCTTCATCCAGAAAACTGCTTAATGCACTGTACATTACGCAATAACTGCACCTCAGTGGTCATCACGCACAACATAGAATCACTTCCCCGTAAGCTCAATACGAAGACAACATTCTTATAACTGCACATCCACACAGTGCAGCATGCTACCCGTATGGACAAGCCCTTCAGCACTCAACACTGGGGTAGCAAGTGTTATGCAAATGTTAAAATACAGTACAGTGTGATGATATGTTGCATAACACGCTTTTTGAAGAGATCTGTTAGAATCCTTAAAGTAACCTATTTATCTTAAACATGGAATGGCTTAGCCTTTCATTTGGACACAAGTGGCGACATTTTTTTAAATGTTCCTCCCTTAAATAAAACAGTTCAGCTAAATTTTTAACAGAGATTCCTGGAGCAGTTGTTCTACCCATTCACTCATTTTACAGACATTGGGACTGATTTATAGGATGGCGATTTTACCTCTGTCCATCAAGGTGGTAGCGGACATTATGACCACCACCTTAACGGGTGGAGGACTGCCAAATTTGCAAGTTACTGCCGGTCCAGTTGTGATCACAGGTAATGCCTCCACAGCCGCTTCTGTGCATGCAGTGAAAGTTCCGGCACAGCCTCTGTGTTTCAGACTGAGAGTAGCTAAACTTTTGTGTTTTTATCAAACAGACTCCCAAAGCCAGAGTTTGTTCATGAAAAATAAAAATCTAAAGGCACATACATGTTGAGACAAAACTCCCACGGTGTTGGGGTCATTATTTTTTATTTTCTTCTCTTCAGGCCGTGAGTGACAGACAGAAATTAGGACATAAGATCATCTGAGCTAATTAGCGAAAGTGGTCTGATGTCATTACTCCAATGGCTCTTAGTCCATCAGGGTGTTGGAATGAGCTTTCCAGTGGCAAAGCCATTGAGGGCACAGTTGTCAGGAAAGTAATGGTCCATCCAGCTCATATAATTGAGTGGGTGGACTGAGGTTTTGGCAGACAGGGTACTCTGTCACATTTATGTATTTGTGATGGAGTACACAGCCCAACAGACTCTAAATGGAGCCCATTGTTTTTTGAAAAATTAGTTCTTGCATTCCATGCTTTAAAATTGCAGCTTTTAACTAAAGTTATGAAATATATTCAATATTTGCAGCAAAGGTCAGTGAATTTTCAGGTAGTAAACAAATAAGGAAATGATACAGCATTTTGTCCTATTAGCGACTGTAGATCCCAACATGAATAATGTATGCAGAATTTGGAAAATGTACCAGTTTTATCAAGATTTATCTCACCTTTTGTCACATAAAATGTGACCCTGGAAACATAACTTGTCTTTGCTCAAGAAATACTGCAAGACAAAAGAGCACTTTCAAACCAGCCATGCAATTATTGCCTGAATTAGAAATTAAGGGGCAGATTTACAATAACTGGCGCATCTTGTAGATTTCACTGTGTCACTTTTACGGGGCTTCCTTTCGACAGAACACCCACCCTGCATACATTATACCTGATGCAGGTATAATGTAGCACAGGGCTTTACAATGTGACGCATCTCACTAGATGCGTCACGTTGTAAATCTGTTGCATAGTGGTGCATCGTTTACGATGTCACTGCGTCACAGAAGTGACACAACGATGTCGTAAACTGTCACAACGGGCTTGTAAATCTGCCCCTCTATCTTTAACTTTTAGACCCCATGGCCCAGATTTATTAACACTTTGTGCAGGGTCTGTGTTACTTTTGTAATGCAAACCTGACTCAAAGTGTTTTGCTGGGAATCACTATCAAACTCAAATTAGGATTGGCGTGGGATAGGTGGGAAGGTGACGGTGGCAGTGTCCCCGACCCGCTGCCGAGGAAGGTTGGCCATCTTGTGCTCCATGCGATTTTAGAATTTTAAAATTACATTGTGATAATTTGTGTTTTAACTTCACATTGCCTTGCGCCTGCTGAGATTTACATTGCACCGCATTATTAGACTGGAATTAACATCGCCACATAGCCGCTTCATATAGCCGCTTCCCTACCTGATCACGAGGAGGGTGAGCAGTAGCTGTATTGTCTTACAAGACTTTTGATCTGCCAAAGGCTCTACTTCCTTCCTGCCCGCCTTGTTCCGACAGGGTGACTAGCACCGTTGAGCGGAGGGCGGACAGGTGTGAGCAGGCACATCCGGTAGCACTAGGAGCGGTTAGCGCTCTAGTGCTTCAACTTCTGGGGCTATTTAGGCGGAGCACCAACAGAGAGTCGCTGTGGGAAGGTGACGGTGGCAGTGTCCCCGAACCGCTGCCGAGGAAGGTTGGCCATCTTGTGCTCCATGCGATTTTAGAATTTTAAAATTACATTGTGATAATTTGTGTTTTAACTTCACATTGCCTTGCGCCTGCTGAGATTTACATCGCACCGCATTATTAGACTGGAATTAACATCGCCACATAGCCGCTTCATATAGCCGCTTCCCTACCTGATCACGAGGAGGGTGAGCAGTAGCTGTTGTCTTACAAGACTTTTGATCCGCCAAAGGCTCTACTTCCTTCCTGCCCGCCTTGTTCCGACAGGGTGACTAGCAACGTTGAGCGGAGGGCGGACAGGTGTGAGCAGGCACTTCCGGTAGCACTAGGAGCGGTTAGCGCTCTAGTGCTTCAACTTTTGGGGCTATTTAGCCCTCGCCCCTCCCCGAGCGTGCAGCGATCGCGCGCAGCCAAAGACACGCCCAAGACCAGCCAAAGAGCTGCTCGTCTGCGCCCGTCCGCGACAGGACGGGGCATAGGGGCAATGGGCTCTATTCCTTTGGACCCCGCTATCACAGGTAGCAGCAAAATTAAATATCCTGCTCAATTTTTACTTGATTTAAAACCATCTGTACCATGCTGCACTAAAATTCCCTGACAAAACCTCGAGGGCTGTTTTTCATGCATGAAATGTCGGTTTCAATCATCCTCAGTCAGGATGATTACGAAGGATAAAACATAAAAAATTTCACCTTCGGAGGGACTGAAGAGCTTTCTCTTAAATGTTCGCTCCTTCCCAAAACATCAACATCAGGTATGGGATTTAGTCCACACCATACAGCCGGATATTTGTTTCCTAACAGAGACTTGGATGAAACCTCACACGGTTACAGCCATAACATTAGGGGTTCCATCAGGATACCAAATTTTACACTTTGATCGAGCCAATAAAACAGGAGGTGGCTTAGCCATCATATACAAAAATGCAATTAAGGTCACTATTTTAGAACAAAGGTATAGTCAAAAATTTGAAATGATGATTTTTAAAATTGCCTCGGCAGGCCACACCTCTTGGAAAGGTGCTTTAGTTTACCTCCCGCCAGGATCTGATCCTGACTTTGCTCTCTCCCTCTTGGAGCTATTAGCCCCCCATTTTAAATCCAAGGAGGACTTTATTCTCCTAGGAGATTTTAATGTGCACATGGACAACCTGGTACACCCCGAAACAACTTCATTAATCGCAGATCTTTCCACTTTAGGATTAAAAGCACAGAATAGCGGTGCTACCCACATAGGTGGTCATACTTTGGATCTACTTTTCTCCAATTGTACTAAAGTAAGATGCTCACCTGCTAAAGAAATTCAATGGTCAGATCACTTTCTGATAGAGTTCATACTAATGGGCCCGACCAAATCACTAAATAAAGTGCCACTTCCGCCAATTTTGCGCAGACAGTGGCATAAAGTATCAGTGGAGAAGCTGCTGGAAAGTTGGAAACAACCAACTTTCTCAGATGAGGACTCTGCAGATACTGCACTGGACAGACTCAATGACTCACTTAAGCAAGCCATTGACAGTCTGGCCCCATTAAAGCTACACAAGCAGTATCCATCCTCCAAACAAGAAATTTGGTATACACAGGAACTGAGAACAGAGAAGCAGAAATGCAGACGAGCGGAAAAAGCATGGAGGAAAGTTAGAACCGAGGAGAAGAAGAAAATATATCAAGAGGCCCAGTCAACCTACTACAAAAACATAAAACAAGCCAGGAAAAACAGCCTTACCCAACAACTCACAGAGGTGGATAACTGTCCAAGAGAGCTGTTTAAAATACTACAGAGCTTTGTTAAACCCACAGCCTGTGAGAGCCCCAATGAATTTTCTCAGATCCTCTGTGATGAGATCTCGGTGTTTTTTGAAAATAAAATTAATCTCATCTATGATAAGATAATGGCCTCTAGTGGCACTGGGAATAAGAACTCTTTCCCTCATAACTCCCCCAAACAAAATAAAAACCAATTATTATCCTTCCCGCCAATCTGCGACACAGATCTTCCCCCCCTCATCAGCCATATAAAATCTGGGTCCCCCAATGACTTCCTTCCTGCCAAAATGGTCGCCCCTCTGATCTCCCTCTTGGGACCTTCCATTCAGTCTGTGATGAACATCTCACTGGCAGGAGGACAGGTCCCAATGGAATTGAAGAAAGCGGTGGTGAACCCAATAAGGAAAAAAGCGGCATCCCCATGGACAGATCTCTCGAACATCCGGCCCATCTCCCTCCTGCCATTTATGAGCAAGATGACCGAGAAGCACGTGAACACCTATCTATCCAAATATATCGAAGCAACGGAGGGCCTGGACTACTCTCAATCTGGGTTCAGGCCCAACCACAGCACCGAATCAGCCCTCCTAGCAGTGACCAATAACATCAGGATGACGCTGGACGGAGGAGGGTCCATGATTCTGGTGCTGCTGGATCTATCCGCTGCCTTCGATGCGGTGTCACATGAGGTGCTTCTCGGTCGTCTGAGGCATGTGGGATTAGGGGGTGTGGCTCTGTCCTGGATGGAGAGTTTTCTCTCGGGCCGCTCTCAAGAAGTCAGATTGGGCTCCCATAAATCCATCTCTAGGGAGCTCACCAAGGGAGTGCCACAGGGCTCATGCCTAAGCCCCACATTATTTAATGTGTATGTGGCCCCATTGGCTGACTTAGTGAGATCCTTTGGGTTCACCCCGGTATCATACGCCGACGACACCCAACTTCTGTTCCCTTTTAAAACCTTCACGCCTGCACTAATAAAATCATTTGCAGATGGAATGAGGGCAGTGTCTGAGTGGATGGCTAAGAACTGTTTACAGTGTAACGTAGGAAAAACGGAAGTAATGCTGTTTAGGGAGGCAGTGACACTATGGTCCCCCAAGTGGTGGACCTTGGAATTGGGACCCGTTCCCAGTCCTAAACAGACTGTCAAAAACTTGGGGGTGCTATTCGATCAAGCACTAACATTGAAAGAACATTTCAACCAAGTGGCTGGCACCTGTTTTTGTGCCATTGGATTGCTGAGAAGGGTTTTTCCATACCTACCTGACAGTCACAGGAAGACACTGGTCCAGGCGTTAGTCAACAGCAGACTGGACTATTGCAACGGTCTTCTCCTATCAGCTAATGAAGAACAGATTAACAAATTGCAAATAGTCCAAAACACCGCGGCGAGGCTTGTCCTTAACGTACCACCTAGGACTCCCTCCCGCCCTTTGCTGACTAAACTCCACTGGCTTCCAATGCGGCAACGCATTAAGTTTAAAATCCTATGTACCATCCACAAATGTCTGTCAGGTACTGGTCCCAAGTATCTGACGAAAGCCTTCTCACCTTATGTCCCCGGACGATCCCTACGCTCCAGTAATCAACAGCTAATACAGGTACCCAGAATTAAAAAATCGAGACAGGGAGGCCGTGCCTTGGCCCACACTGGACCTGTCCTCTGGAACTCTCTGCCCCATACATTGAGACAAATCACAAATCACCTAGCCTTCCGAAAATCCCTTAAAACTCACTTATTTATGAACATCTAACCCCATGATCATAGCCCAACTGTTTCCTCTGACCATGGATTAGCATGAGTTTAATTCTTCCTGGCAAAAGCGCGGAGATACCCCTTCAGGGGTCTATTCAGGCGCTATATAAGAATATAAAATAAATAAATTAAAAAATAGTTTCCCAAAGTAATGCCAAGCTGCACTATGCACTGCTTTGCATTTCTTTGCATCATGGGAGGGTGGAACATCAGCATTCCAATACAAACATTCATAATCAGGGATTTTCACCAAACTCTTATGCCTCCTCAAGGCAGCCATCGCGAGGAGATATGTTTTCATGTCTCCTTATTTTCCCTACTTCTTTCATGCCTTCTGCCTTGTACAGCACACATATAAAGCAAGAAAAGTATTAAAGGATATTTTTTGTACTGGAAGTGTCCCCTTCCTATGCGTTACAAAACGCCCACCTCCTTGTACTAAGGTTTGTGTTTTCGAGCATGGCAGCCCAAGGTGCAGCAGTGCAGGTAGAGAGGAGAACAGTACCATTTCTTAGTAGATATGGAGTTCTGCTCTTTACCTCTAATGCAACACATCACAGCAACTTTAGTAAATCTGGGCCCAAATTCCGAAAACAGAGTTCGCCATTTTATTATTTTTTTCATACTTTTATTTGAGCATAGCTTATAAACTTACAGCAGGGAGCGACTCGCAATTGGACCATAGGAAACTTTAAAAAAAGAAAAAATTCGCAGCACGTCCTTCCAAACAATGATTTAATGTTGGTCATCCAACCAACATTTTTCCACAAAAAATAAAACTGTTAATCAACATTCTTTACTCAGAAGGCACATCTTTCATTAGAAAACCAGATATGTGCAAGGAATTGGCATTTAGCTTTTTAAGTTTTACAGCCATTTATACATGCACACGCATTTAATTTAAATGCGTGTGCATGTATAAATTAATGCACATCTGCTAACAACATTACACTGGTGTTATGAAATCTCCACAGATGGCCATTTCATTGTCAATAAACACAGTTATACATCCTGGAAATTCTGGTTGTGAAACATTAGTTATGCATTAGGACCAATTTACAAACACGTGCAAGGTGCATTCAAACATACCCAGCCTATATTTTTAGCTTCTGCAGACGTATAGTAAAATCTTCTATTTTCCGTTAATTAATGTATTTGACAGAACTCTGATTAACACGGCTAAACGATAAAATCGTGTCTACAGCTGCATCTTTGGTAAGAAAAAGAAGGTAGAAAATAATAAAACTAGTTATACCATAGAAGTAAAGACATGATTAGAAACATCTGAGCTGGCTGGGTTGAGAATAAGGAGATCTTTGAGTGGAAAGGAACATTTAGAGTTGACCTTGCTGCTTTTTCTTCATACTGCCAAGTCTACCACTGTTTTCCTTCAAAGGGAGAGTAAAATACAGTGCCAAATGTACTACAAAATGGCCCTGTTTCTTGTCCCTCAGTACTTGCACACCTGAGGCTGCAAAGCACCAACACACGCATCCTTGCGCTTTAGTGTGGTGTGTAACTTCTGTCAAGCATACATTTTGTAATGAAAGGGGAGCCTTCAAAGATAAAATAAAAACATTTGCAAAACTTTTCCTGCTTGGTATGTGTGCTGTACAATAAAGTTTATTGTAAACTTTGAAAAGTTTGGAGAAAATAAAACATTTGTGCTCTGTTTCACCTGTCTTAAGGAGGCATAAGGTTTTGGTGCAGATTCCTGTCCACATTTTTTAATTGATTGGGATTTGCTTCAAAACCTGTTGGCGGTTACTTGGGAACCCACATGTACCTCCCAAGGAACATCTGCTTGAGGAAAAGTAGCCTGTAGCAATATTTTCTAAAACTTTGGCCAACTTTTCAATGTGAATCCTCGTTCCTGCTGTTATCCCTTCTGCTGGCACTCAAACAGGTTGACCTGTGCAATGCACAACCTTGAATTGTAGTGTAGAGATGAGAATGAACTGTGTAGCATGAATGAATAACTGAATAGGTTTTTATATATTTTTTTAAAGCACAACACAAATGCAAAACAGGCATCCCAATGTTACTGTAAGTAGGAGGAAACACATTGAGAGTATATGGGCACTGGATAAGAAGATCTAAAGAGACAGGATTTCAATTGTTTTTTAATCTTTTTACGTTGTCAATGCCACATAACGTAGGAGGAAGATCATTCCACTTGTGTCCATCCAGGAGGGCAAAGCAACACTCACTTTTCCATACCTGCTTGATTCTAGGAATTGTTAACAATTGTGTATTTGATTATCTCAAATCCATGATGGGGAAAAAATGGTTTACGTGTTCAATTAGAAAACTGGGACCTATACCATAAACAGTTAGGTATGGAAAGACAAAGCTTTTAAATTGAAATTCTCTGGTTATTGCCAGCCAGTGTAGGGATCCAAGATGCGTTGTTCTATTTTGATGATGTGGTATCTTCATAATCAGCCTGGCTGCAGCATTTTGTGCCAATTGAACCAGCCTTACCAGCATCTGGGGAAGACCAACATTGAGTAAGATAGAACAGTCCAATCTGGATGTAACTATAGCACATATGGCCATCTTTCCCACTGAAACAGGCAAGATGTCCAAAAGTCTCTTTGAAGAGCATAGCAGAGAAAAACAGGTACCAGCAGTGAATACAATATGAGGGCCTAAGAATAACTGAATCAATGTTGACACCCAGATTGCGTTGCATGCTAGTTGGGCAAAGAGAGTGTCCCAGTTGCTTAGGTCACTGATCAGGCAACCAGTTTAATTGAGGGCCACCAAAGATCAAAATCTCAGTTTTTTTGAGTTTCATTTCAAGCAACTGTTTTTCATCCTTTGAGGAACCTTAGAATAAGGGTTTTTAGACAAATGGCACAGTTTCTATCAACTGAGAACTTCAGCTGTGTATCGTCTGCATGTGAAACCACCCTAGGGCCATAGGACTAAATAATTATTGCTAGAGGGGCCATGTAGCCATTACAAATAATTGAGCACAATGAAGAGTCCTGAGGCCTTACATTGTTTAGCTCTTTAGATTTTTACCTGAATGGAGAGATAATCGTTGGTTGGTCTCTGTTAGAAAGGAAACACTTTATCCAGCTGAAGGCCAACCCATTAACTCCCACTCTCACAAGTCATGCAAGCAAGATGGAGCGTGACACTGTGTCGAATGCAGTAGGTAAGTCTGTCAGAACAGCAGGGTGGCCTTGATCCAAGGTGAGTTTATAAATTCAGTAACTTTGAGCAGTATTGACTAAAACTTGACTAGATGACAATCCGAATTCTGTGTTGTTACATATCATTATGTGTTACAGCAAATAAGTGATGGACGGAACGCTGACAATGCAAAGATTCTCCCCCAGTCAAAAGATCTGGGTTAAATCCATCATTCTTTTGCCCACTATGCCACCCCAGTTTGGACCCAGCTTTATGCAAATCAGTCTTGACCCTGTGCCCCATGGGAACCGTCCTGACCGAACTGCCGGGCTAGGTCTTCCCTGGACTGGAAACAAGCATCCTGGGACCGGTTTCAGGGTATGCCACCCTTCTGCAGCCAGACTAGCTTGAATCCAGTGGCACAGTGAGCAAGGGGCCCACGTCTGGGCATACCCATCCCACTTAGGACGAAAAGTGTTTCAGCAAACAAATGATGGACGGAATACTGACAATGCAAACATTCTCCCCCAGTCAAAAGATCTGGGTTAAATTCATTGTTCTTTTGCCCACTACGCCACCCCAGTTTGAACCCAGCCTTATGCAAATCAGTCTTGACCCTGTGCCCCATGTGAACAGTCCAGACCGAACTGCCAGGGCAGGTCCTCCCTGGACCAGAAACAAGCATCCTGGGACCGGTTTCAGGGTATGTCACCCTTCTTCAGCCAGGCTAGCTTGAATCCAGTGGCACAGTGAGCAAGCGACCCACGTCTTGGCATACCCATCCCACTTAGGTCAAAAAGTATTACAGCAAACAAATGATGGACGGAATGCTGACAATGCAAACATTCTCCCCCAGTCAAAAATCTGGGTTAAATCCATTGTTCTTTTGTTATTGTTAGACATCTGACATTTGACTAACTTTTGGAACATTTTTGATGCTTCTTGAAGCAAATATATTGGACGATAATTCAAAGAATTTTAGGATCTGCCAATAGTAATTTTAGCACCATTTCAATATACATGCTTCCAGCAGTCAGGAACCGTCACAGTATTGGGTGATTGATTAAACAGTACCTTAAGTTTCAGGTTGATAATCTGCACTTCCTTCGTAAGCACTCATTGGAGGCCAGAGTCAGATGGGTAGCCGGATCTACACTTAAGCAAAGCTTGCAAACAGACCTTCCCCCAGTGAGATGATGTTAAATTAACATAGGCTTGGCCCATTAGGAGAAACAGCCAACTTTGTATTAGGCAAAACATGGATAGTACAAGGAGTACCGAAAAGCACGAGGCAAAGTATCCTATAGCACTATTTTTCAATACTTTGGCCAACTTTCCAATGTAAATCATTGTTCCTCCTGTTAAATAAATCATACAAGTTTTCACAGTGGTCTAAGGAGGGTAACATGGCAGGGTTACATACCCAAATATTTAATTAAGGTTTAACCATTTGAAAGATTTTCCTACGGCCACTGGGCCTCAATATTTTCTGCATATAAAAGTCTACCTGTGTCTTCCTAATAAATTTATGATACTTTTTTTAACACCTCCTTGTAGATGGTTTTATCGAGAAGGAACTAATGTGTTCTCCATATTCTGTCAAGAACTTTAAATTTTCTACTTTCAGCCTGCAAGGCCGGTGAGGACCATGAGGCAGATATAGAGCAGTGGCCTGGCGCTTTTACTTTAGAGTATCTCAGTTACTAAGAGTTGATAAGAGCTGATTATTGAACTGGTTGACAATATCCTCAAAAGAGTCCTCCAGAGAGGGGGAGGATGTGTCTAAAGCTTTAATAAGCAACTGTTGACACAAATCTTGTTCCAAGCAAAGAAGATTACCTTGTACTGTAGTGGCGTCTTTAAAATGGCTACGTTTTCGAGCGACTGCATGTAGACCGTTACTTCGAGAGAGGTGAAATCACGTTTTTTTTCTCCTGAATGTAAGGCAACGTTTTATTTTTAATTCACACATTTTAGACTCGTATGTATTTTTATTTAAAACTTGGTAGGTATAGTTCAATGTACTTTGTGACAAACACGCATTTGTATTAGGCGTGTTAATTTTGGTGTCCGGAAGCCGGAGGACTGTGTTTGTTTGTGTTTTAAAAACTGCACTATTTCCTTGTGTTCGAACTTTTAAAACCACTGTGCTCACTTGCTCAAAAGCGCCGACCTGAACGCGCTCTTACCTCCCTCTTCGACCCCCTGACACAGCGACCCCGCGCTGAATCAGGAAACGCCCAAAGGCGATAGCCACGCCCACAGCGAGGCCACGCCCACCCCAGAGACTACAAATGCGCTGACTGAAAGCAGATTGCAATTGATTGTTGTCATCCTCTGAGGCGGAAGCCGGAGGACTGTGTTTGTTTGTGTTTTAAAAACTGCACTATTTCCTTGTGTTCGAACTTTTAAAACCACTGTGCTCACTTGCTCAAAAGCGCCGACCTGAACGCGCTCTTACCTCCCTCTTCGACCCCCTGACACAGCGACCCCGCGCTGAATCAGGAAACGCCCAAAGGCGATAGCCACGCCCACAGCGAGGCCACGCCCACCCCAGAGACTACAAATGCGCTGACTGAAAGCAGATTGCAATTGATTGGTGTCATCCTCTGAGGCGGAAGCCGGAGGACTGTGTTTGTTTGTGTTTTAAAAACTGCACTATTTCCTTGTGTTCGAACTTTTAAAACCACTGTGTTCACTTGCTCAAAAGCGCCGACCTGAACGCGCTCTTACCTCCCTCTTCGACCCCCTGACACAGCGACCCCGCGCTGAATCAGGAAACGCCCAAAGGCGATAGCCACGCCCACAGCGAGGCCACGCCCACCCCAGAGACTACAAATGCGCTGATTGAAAGCAGATTGCAATTGATTGGTGTCATCCTCTGAGGCGGAAGCCGGAGGACTGTGTTTGTTTGTGTTTTAAAAACTGCACTATTTCCTTGTGTTCGAACTTTTAAAACCACTGTGTTCACTTGCTCAAAAGCGCTGACCTGAACGCGCTCTTACCTCCCTCTTCGACCCCCTGACACAGCGACCCCGCGCTGAATCAGGAAACGCCCAAAGGTGATAGCCACGCCCACAGCGAGGCCACGCCCACCCCAGAGACTACAAATGCGCTGACTGAAAGCAGATTGCAATTGATTGTTGTCATCCTCTGAGGCGGAAGCCGGAAGACTGTGTTTGTTTGTGTTTTAAAAACTGCACTATTTCCTTGTGTTCGAACTTTTAAAACCACTGTGCTCACTTGCTCAAAAGCGCCGACCTGAACGCGCTCTTACCTCCCTCTTCGACCCCCTGACACAGCGACCCCGCGCTGAATCAGGAAACGCCCAAAGGCGATAGCCACGCCCACAGCGAGGCCACGCCCACCCCAGAGACTACAAATGTGCCGGCCATACCAGCGCAGCGGACGAGCGCAGCGGGAGCGCCGTTTGCGCGCCAAAGGCGCGCCTAAGGCAAGCCCGTCTGCGCCCGTCCGCGCACGACCGGGCCCAGGGCCAGACTCTTTGCCCGTCCCTGTTAGGACTAAGGTAAGCTACTCACGCAGAGAGCTTCTCAGCCTAAGGCCCAGTAAAAGCAGCACATGTCATGTCATGCAGGATCCTAATGTTTCCTATTCTAGCTGTAACAACTGCAAACCGGGTAAGTTACTTCTTCCAAAACCCCCGGTTCCACCCCCTGTCCTCAAAATTGCGACACTCAATTGCAGATCGCTCCCCAAGCATGCCCTGCTTATCAATCACCTCATTGTCGATCTCAACCTGGACATACTTTTCCTGACAGAAACGTGGATCACTGAGCAGTCAAATTCGGACATAGTACTGGCTCTTCCCCCGGGCTTCCTTATCATGTCTCAACCACGCCCCTTAGGTAGAGGTGGCGGATTAGCAATCATTCACAGGGACCACCTCGTCTGTCGAATCAATGACATTGCTACTCGGGAATCAGAGAGCTGCCTCTTCACGATCCAGCTAACTCCGACCAGCTCCCTGTCAGGCCTTTTGGTCTACCGGCCTCCCGGCCACTTTGCCCCCTTTGCAGCGACCCTTTTGGAAACTGTTTCTTCCTCGGACCACCTGACATCGAATTTCCTAATAACAGGAGACCTAAATATCCACTTCAACGATCCCCTGGACACAGGAGCGGCTGACCTAATCCGCGACCTGGCGGCTTATGGCCTTCTTCTTGCCAACACCGGCCCAACACATATAAAAGGGCATCTACTCGACCCGGTGTTTTCTAACATCTCCTCCCTCCAATACATCAATTCCCAACCTCTCCCATGGACGGACCATTTTCTGGTTACATTCCACCTCCCTTGGGCATACAAGAAACCTCATAAACCCCCTATCACCACCAGAGATAGATCGTGGGCAAGACTCTCGGCGGAGGATTGGTCCAAAGTACTGGACTCCTCTACCCCTAGTCTCGTGGAGGACCCGTCCGAGGCTGACACCCAATTCAGAGATTGGATCTCCTCTTCCCTTGACAGTATCATTCCTCTAAAAAATCGTGAGATCAAAAATAGGATAAAGGGCCATGCCCTATGGTACACCTCTGAACTCCGAGACCTCCGCAAAGATTGCAAAAAGGCTGAGAGACAGTGGAGAAAAGACTGGCTCCATAGTAATAAGGACACCTACAATAGCTCGGTAAGACGATACAAATCAGCTATAAAACTAGCTAAGGCCACATTCTATGATAAGAGAATAAAAAATGCGACTAATTCTGCTAAAGAATCTTACCTGATAGTCAAGGAACTACTCAACATCCCTACAGCATCCGCTGCTCTCCCCCCTCCCCCGGATAGAAGCAAGGACCTAGCCACTTACTTCGATTCCAAAATTTCGCGGATATTGGATTCCCTCCCCTCGATCAGCCCGCTCAACCAGGCTGATACAGTCGCCTGCACTAACAGCTCGCGGTTGACCTCCTTCAGAGCAGTCTCCCTCATTGAGGTCACCGCCACGATGGCCAAAATGAAAAGCGGATCCCCCCTTGACCCGGCCCCTGTCAGACTCTTAAAAACTGTGTCGCCCAGCATAGCCCCCACCATCAGGGATCTCATTAACACCTCTCTTTCCCATGGCTCAGTCCCTCCCAACTGGAAGAGCGCTGTCGTCAAGGCCCTGTTGAAAAAGCCTCAATTGAACCCGGACGACATGGCCAATTACAGACCCATTTCGCTCCTTCCCTGTATCAGCAAGATGGCTGAGAAATTAGCTAACGTGCAACTTTCCCAATTCCTTGAGACTAACAAAATCCTGCGTCAGTCTCAAACCGGATTCCAGCCGGGCCAGGGCACGGACACTGCCCTCCTCTCCGTCATTGAGGAGGCAAGATGCATCCTGGATTCAGGAGGATCAGTGGCAGTGATCCTCCTGGACCTCAGTGCCGCCTTTGATACGGTGGATCACCGTGTCCTCCTTCATCGCCTGGCCAGGGCAGGAATTGTGGGAACTGCATATGCTTGGATCGACTCCTTCCTTTCCGTTCGTTCATTTCAGGTGTGGGACGGCAACTCTCGCTCAGACCCCTTCCCTCTTACACGTGGAGTGCCCCAGGGGTCTTCGCTTAGTCCCACCCTGTTTAATGTTTACATGGCCCCCTTGGAAGATGTTGTGACCCCTTATGGGATAAAAATAGTAAACTATGCTGACGACACGCAACTTGTTGTTTCTCTTTCGCACCTTGACAAGCACCCAGACAATCTGCTGAATTGTTTGCAGGATATCCACACCTGGATGTGCGAATCTTCCCTGAAGCTGAACGGTGCAAAAACCGAAATCATGCTTCTAGGCAACAAATGGTCTTCCATCCCTCCATCAGTTTGGCCGGATGTCTTCGGTAATATCCCCACGCCTAATAAAGAAATTAAAACACTAGGATTCTGGCTGGAGCAGGACCTCTCCATGAAGACCCAGGCAGCCAAGACCGCTGGAACATGCTTTGGCCTCCTGCGGTCAATTCGTAAGATTCTCCCGCTCCTCCCCCCCTTATCCAGGAAACTTTTGGTCCAAGGGCTTATATTAGCTCGGCTTGACTATGGTAACGCCGCGTACCTCGGAGCTCCTGAATTCACCCTGGCCAAGCTCCAACGTGCACAAAACGCTGCGGCGAGGCTCATTTTGAACCTCCCTCCCAGAGCCTCGACTAAACCGGCCCTCTAAGCTCTGCACTGGCTTCCTGTGCGCCAGCGAGTAGAGTTCAAGGCCCTGTGCACCGCGCATAAACTTATCAACGGAGCTGGCCCTGCCGCCCTTAAAGACATGGTCATCCCCTATAAAGCCCTCAGAAACCTTCGCTCTGACAGCGAACATCTGGCCATAGTTCCTAAATTCAAGAAGTCGCGCACTGGTGGCCGCCGCTTCTCGGTCAATGCCTCCTTAAAATGGAACGCACTCCCTCGCAATCTGCGTCTTGAACCCTGTCTCCACCTCTTCCGTAAAAAACTTAAAACCTTCCTTTTTCCCATATAGTCCCCCCGGTCTCCCTCTCCTGGATCTCACAACTCTATAGCGCGGGGATGCCCTCGGGTCACCAGGCGCTTTATAAATTATAAAAATAAATAAAATAAACAAGCCTGATAAAGTTTAAAGTCAAAGTATTACAGGGGCTGTTTGTTGTGATTCTTAAAATGAAAAAGGGAACAAGAAAGTGATCCGGCTAGGCAACCGAGAGAGGCATATTAATTGTAATAGATGGCATGTTCCAAAATATCAAATCAAGAGTGCGTCCCATTGTGTGAGTCGGAGAATTGACCAAATGTTTGAAATTTAAATCGAGGAAGGAATCAGTCAGTTTGCAGCATTTGGGTAATTTCATGGAGATCAAAATCCTCTGACACAGCAAAATTAGAAAGAATACTGAACACAGTAGAGGGCAATGATATCTGTTAGTGAGTCAATAAAGTGACTAGGGGGCAATAAATCAGCGATCCCCCAAAAAAGCACAAAGCCATAAGTTTATTGGTGAAAACAGCGTCTGCTCTAGCTACTTGACCTAAAATAAAGGTGGTTTACATTCAAAAGAAGACTGAAAAAGAATAGCAATTCCACCTACTCTGCCAGCCTGTCAATCAAATGAGAAATCAGATACCTGGAGTTATGGAGCTCAAAATCGCAGGGGTTGAAGAGTCAGTCATCCAGGTTTATGTATGGAAAACAATATCCCAGGCAGCAGTCGATAGATGGTCAAATACAACAATAGATGAAAGTTACACTTCTCTCAAACACAGCACTGATGCCCCCAAGAATCGATTTCGCATAATTAGAGTGATTAGGTCAATGATGTTTCGATCCGCTAAACATGTGAGATCATTATCAGGCCAATACAATGGTTGCCTGGACATATAAACCAATATGGAAGCAAGTTAAATTAAAATAAAAACCGAAATGATATGGCCGCATCAAGAACTACTCCAACCGAGTGTCCTCTCATCCACTCAATATGTTCCCAGTAAGGGAAGTACCAATGGTACTGATGTTAAGTGATCTAGCATAGAATGTTTGGGTAAAAACCGATGCAATCACAATTGCCACAGACAAAAAAGAAATGAAAATTGGAAATTTGAAGGAACAGCACGTGCCTAGTATTACAAGGTGGTCTCAAACATGCTGGTAAAACCAGGTGTGCTGGCTTGTAGTATCTGCGTGGTGTGCCAAAAAAGATCCTTAAAAGAATAGCGAAGTCAAATAAATGAAAGCACTTCACACGCCTATTATTATTCGAGTAGCAGAAAAAACAGGCAGCATGGCTGGCACGAGACACGATCCAGGCGCGAACAGGCACAGATTAGGCGTGTCTTTGGTGTATCAGCGATGCGTTCGCACCGATGCTTCATTTATATAGGGCATGTATGGCGTGAGCAAGCCCATCAGAAGAAACTAAAGAAAGACTAGAACATGCCTTGCCTCAAAATGACGCTTCTTAGCATGCCATCTGAAACTAGTAAAAATAGATCTCCTCGTTTTACAAGAAACAAAGAGTGAACTTAACTTAATTTCCCAACACAATCTCTCCCCAAACACGGGGCCTGGTTTACAAAGGGCCTCCACACTCATGGTGGAGGCCTCTCAGTCATGTGGGAGTTCTTTATGCAGAGATTTTGCGCGAGTGCAGAGACTCCCCCATGACTGTGGGAACTCTGCCATAAGTGCAGAGGCCCTTTGTGAACCAGGCCCACAGTTTTTAAAAAGACTTTAAGGTGAGGGTGTTTTTATAACCAAATGTGCAAACAAACAAAATTAGCAGCAATGGGAAAACGTATTCAACTTTTTCCACACAATCCCCCACAAACACAGCTTTTAAAATGACTTTAAGTGCAAGTGTTTCTAAAACCAACTGTACAAACAAATTTAGTAGCAATAGTTAACCCTTTCCTACTTAGTCGGAGCACGTCTGCACTGCTGCCTATTTATATATTGCATGCAGTGTCAGCAAGCCCAGCAGGAGACCGGCCCGGCGTCCTGTAGGCACCGCATCAAGCAACGTCCGCCTCAAACAACGCAAGCTCTGCGCTCACCGAATCTGTCCTGACGCCGTCACCGAGCCGTAGTCTGCACCGCGACTGGTGGACACCGAGACGTGCAACGCCTCGCTACACCGAATCGAACTGACGGAAGTGGTCACTGCTGCTGACTTCGAGTCTGGTGACCGCACCGGAGTTCGGCCCCGCCTCACACGCTTCGCTACGCACCGCCCAACTAGCACCGCTGTCCAGACTGATCGACGCCAGCTCCCGAACTCCGGCTCGTTCATCGCACCTCAAGCTGCAAGCACCGCATCGAAGCACCGTCTCGACCTGCAACGCAAGCCTTGGATTCACCGACTCTGTCAACGGTCCGCTGCCTGCACCGCATCGAGGGACAACTTACCCTGCAACACTTCCTTTCTGCACCGTGACATTCACCGGAACCGGCTCACACATCCGTGCCGGTCGCCCCAAGTAAACAGTACTGTGACTGAGTTTGTCGACATTTGAGTGGGCCCGTACCGACGCGGTCCCCTGGATTTGCTAGACTTTTTGTTATTTCAACAATGCTGTAGCCAGACCGGGCTATCGACTCGCACAGGCTCTTGATTTACGCCTTTTTACAAGAACTCTTGAAATCTAATAGTACTGTGGATTCTTTTTGTTGTTTATTGGTCTTGTGGTAACTCTCTATAAAATATACTTATTTTTTATATAAAACCTTGTTTGGTGTCCATTTGTAGTGTTGTCACTGGTTTACTGTATGTGGTCACAAATGCTTAACTCACACAGCTTCTGAAATAAGTCTTGACTGCTCGCGCCACGCTACCTAGAGGATGAGCAGGGGTTATTTTAGGAGTATAATTACCCTTACTCTGACTAGAAGAGAGGGTCCCTATTTGTCACAAGTACCTACCTGTGCCAACTAGAGACCCCCAATTCTAACAATCATCTTTTAGCGGAATGTGAGGAAATTCTGACCCCTCCTATTACCCCCAATCCTCCAGGCACTTTGTACCCCTGTGTGGAGGTTTTGAATTCCAACAATGTTTCCTCCACTGTCAATCCCTTACCGTGTCCCAACTCTACTCCTACTTCCTCTACCATCCATGCAAGACGTATACTTGTATATTTGCAAAGTAGATCACACGCAATAAGAAAAACCTGCCACTAGGTACCCAAGCTAATCTTAATGATACTGCCATCACAGTTGTTTCTAAAGTAAGGGAGAACAGGGTTCCATCTACTGACACCAATATTCTTAACTCTACAAACAATCTATAGATACTACATACTCTGCTGATAATATAGACTCAAACTTTGATTCTAATATTGTTTTAACAAATAGGTTCTCTCTGTTAGAATATGACCCATGACATACAAAATGGAGACATTGAATTAGGAAATATTCCATCTCCAGGGATTGTTCAGGGTGAAAGTATAAGTGATCATAGGGCTAAGGGCACTTTGGATGTATTGTTAGAAGGGGGGTGAGGATCTGGTTTCAATTGTGCTAGGGTTAAGGGCTGAGGTTACTTCACTTAAGACACTTATAACAGCTCTTACTGACCAAGTCAAGCTTCTCCAAAAGCGAAGCATTCCTCCAATATCCCATTCTAAGTCTGAAATAGGCTGTGCCCTAGGATCAGTTTCGAATATGAATTCTCTAGTCCCTTTGATGCCCATACCTATACGCCCTCTTGTTTCTACCCATAAAAAGAATAGTCTGCAACACCAAGGCAGAAGGCAAACTCCCTTGGTCTAAATATGAGTTATAATCAACACCAGGCTCCAAACCAGGGCAGGAGTATATATATGACCAACATACCCAAAATCACCTCACACACAAGATATGAAGACAAAGACTCCTTGACTAATAATCAATACACTGGATCCGTAAAGTGAGAGGGTGTAGATCGGTTATCAGAGAGGATATTTTATGGGCTAAAAGACTAACTGATCACATTTCTAACGTGGATTGTATCAAGTTATTTCTCAAGGATGAAAATATCGCCCATAATCTTGTAGCCCTAGAGGGTAGATGTTGCTCCCCAACGCCGACCAGTATTCAAATAAATTATAGGCCTGGAACTTCTTCTCAGTCACAAAACAACAGAGCTATCAACACTTTAATCGGGTCCGATTCTACACTTGCTACTGTTGATTGACTGTCCTATGGTAAAATCAGTCACATAATGAACCATAAGCTATCTGTAGATAAAGGCTCAGGTGAAGGATATTATGATAATTCGTGGACAGTTACTGGTGTTCCCAAAGATGGCATTTGTTTACCACAGGAGGTAACCTTAGACCCGCTCTTATGTGGTACTTCGGAATGGAGTTGCCTTTTGCGCTTTTCAACAGGAGGCTCCACAACAGTGCTTAAGGTGGTTTCCTAGAATGTAGCTGGTGTGAGATCCAAAATGGCACTTACGCACTGGGTACAATAAATAGAACAAAACGATATTTGTATTTTGCAAGAAACCTGGTCGACCATTGCAGTCTTTATATCTGGGTATGTGTCCCCTTACCTGGGTATGTAACCTTTTGTCGCCCAGCTCTTAATAAAAGGCATGGTTGGCCCGCTGGGGGCCTAGTGATCTGAGTAAAAATATATCTTTAATTAGCTCTACGTGAGATCGATATTCATAGCCCGGATATTCTAGCTATCCACATCAGGGGCCGGAATGGTTTTGGTTTAGATCTTTTTAATGTTTATGCCCGTCATTCCAAATCTAGAATTAGGTCACCTACCCTACAACTGTTGGAAGAAGGGAGGCAGTCCACTGACCCATTGATAATAGCAGGTGACTTTGATGAAACCTACAAACCGCTAGATGTAGAAGATATAACGGACTGTGGTAAAATCGATGAGTTATGGAGTGTACCGGGGCATGATTTACCTCCTATTAAAAATGGACCTGTACAGTGCTGCAGATTCATACATTAAGGCTTGAATACGGGCTTAGAGCAGCAAACGGGCGGGCAAGGTCAGATAGGAAGGGGTTGAATACTTTCAATAGGACAGCTAGTATGAGTTGTATCAAAAGACAATTAAGCGATGTCAAGCTGTGGCCCCGGGTGTTGGATATGGTGGTTGGAGCATCCACTGATAGTGATCATAATCCTCTAGAGCTTACACTGTCTTCATTGTGGTCATTGGCCATAATGCCCCTAGTATACAACTCATAACTAGGCAAATTCATCCCTTGAATAATAATAGGTGAATAAAATGGGAGCGAGTCGCCATTGACACAGTGAAAATTGGGAAAATAAAGATCAAACTATCCGATTGTTGCAGTAAATTGGGAAACTTACTTGAGCAACAGGGTGAGCTTCACAAGAGCATGGAGTGCCACTCAGCTTTTTTCAAGCAATTAACTTCACATTTTACTATGCCACACAGGACCATGGGCAAGCCCAAAACTAACAAGCTTGGCCTTGGTTGGTTTAACGGAGAGTGTAGGGCCTTAAGACTGGAAATAGCTATTGCTATTAAGGCAAATATCTTGCTAGAAATAAGAGCAGTTAGGAGAAATTAAAAGGCGGCATTAACCAAGGTGAAAAGGGCTTGGTAGGAAGACCATTGGCTCCGGATCAATAATGCATGTCCGAGGAAAGACTCTCGGCAGTTCGGGCTTCTTGTGAAGAGGGGGGGAGAAAAATCAATTCCACCCTCCAACAATATCTCTATATCCACCTGGTATGATCACTTTTCTGCGATATATACTGGACCAAGGGATATGGTTGATGAAGCCTTCTTCATTGAACATAGCTACCATCGGACCTCTAGCCTATTCTCCTTATCTGATATTATACTTAGCATCAAATCTATTGTAAGAGAAAAGGCTCCAGAGCCTGATGGCATCCCTGAAGATGTCTTCTTAAGCGATTTTCCTAATTGGTCCAAATACTTCTTGGCCCTGGCAAATTACATTGCTGCAGGTGCCCCCACTCCACCTCTGTGGAAAGGAGCTAGGGTGATCCCAGTTTTTAAAAAAGGTGATTGTTCTCTAGCTGCTAATTACAGGCCAATCAGTCGGATCGATAGTGCACAGAAAACCTTTCGTGGGCACTTTTTGTAAAAATTGTTGCTTGGATGGAGGAGGAAGACATTCTGTCCCCTTACCAGGCAGGGTTTAGAAAGAGGATTAGCACTATCCACCAGGTCTTTCGTTTTAGCTTATTGGCCTGGAAAACTGTGTGCATTGCAAAGGCGGGCTTAAATGTTGCTTTTATTGATCTTAAGCCTGCTTTTCATCTAATACCCAGGTGCAAGTTGTGTGTTTTATAGGAGCTGGGCCTTCCCCCAGAGTGCCTGGCATTGATTGTCCGACTTCATGAGGGCAACGATGCCAGGGTCCGCTGGGGTGATCAGGGGCAGTTATCGGTCCCATTCAGTGTGGAAACGAGGGTCAGACAGGGGTGTGTGCTGGCCCCCACCTCATTCTCGCTATTTATTAATGGTGTTGTCAGTTATTTATCAGATGTGCCAGCGGATGCTCCGGTACTGGGGGGAGTAAAGGTAACCACTCTCCTGTTTGCGGACGACACATTACTTTGTCTAAAACGCCCAGTGGTCTGCAATTGCACTTGAATCACTTTAAGGCCTTTTGTGATCAAAGAGGCCTCAAGGTCAATACCTCGAAAACAAAACTTTTGTGTTTGAACCCTCATAGATCATTTAGGGGCAAAATACTACTGGGCTTGAAAGAGTGGCTACCTTTGAATATCTGGATATTACCCTATCTGAGAAAATGGTATGTAAAGATCACATCTCAAAGCGGTACCTCCAGCAGAGGCAAATCACTGGGGCGCTGATCAGGGAACACAGAACTTCCCAAACCGGGCCAATAGCTGCCCCTTTGCAAATTTATGAGCAGAAGGAAGTGAGTTCTGCCCTTTATGGGGCTGAACTCTGGGGATTTGAAAACGCGGCAAGTTTACTAGTTACAGAAAACACATTTTTAAGATCTTTATGTCAACTTCCCCAGACTACACCACTCCATCCTTTGCGATTAGATATGGACAGACGCACGATTATGGACAAAGCTAGGCTGTGTCCTTTATTACTTTGGTTGCACCTTAGACAAATCTCTGAGCTCTCTCACTATATGGCAGCACTTGATGAGGTTTACAAATTTGATCTCTTTAAAAAGATTAGGTGGTTCAATGAAGTTAGATCACTGTTAATAGCGATAGGCCTGGGAAGTTCTTGGGAAAGTAGAGACGTAGGCCAATTACCTAGCAAAGAAGTGGTTAAGACTCAGTACTGGAGTTGTGTAGCACAATCCTTTGATGCACAACCCTCAGTGGGTCGTCTTACACTGGGATTCATGGAATTTAAAATGCAAAGTACGTTTGAGGCCTACTTGGATTTTAACACCACCCCGCTGGATAGAAAACATTATATACAGTTCCGTTTAGGATGTCTCCCAGTAAATTCCTTCATAGGTGCTTGTTGTCAGCCCTCGTCTAGTACACTGCATTGTCTGGGCTGCACCGCAATGATTGAAACAATTGACAACATCTTTATTCCTTTATCTCTTTAAAAGTATCCAAGACGTCAGTGGCTATCCCCAGTTTGTAGGTCACTAGGAACCCGCTGTCACCAGGAATCATTAGGCATCCTTAAATCAGATTTTAGGCCGTTTGTAGCATGTGGTGTTGCAGAGTTTTTGGGTAAAATGTGGAGTATTCGAAGATTTGCATGTAAGACCCGATAGTCTGCTATTTGCAGTTACCATACAAGAGTTCTGTAATGCTTTGTAATACCTAACACATTGATACAATCGGTAAATCAATCCCATTTTGATAAATTCTAGATCTCTTGTTTAAACATGGCACATGTTTTAAAAATATTATTAGATTTTATTCTTTTAGAATATGTTTTAATATATTAGTCGTGATTTAATACCCTTTTAATGTATGTGTACTGTTTAAATGGAGTCTTATCGTATGTGCAATGTTAGATCAATTTATTGCAAGCACTCGCCCTTTAATGGTCGTAATGACCGAATAAACTTAATGATGATGATAAGCTCCATGCAACAAGCAACATGCAGTATCCAAATGTATGGGCCAATGACTTAGCTGCAGGAAACCGATGGACTAATTGAAAAACACAGGAAATGCTAGTAGATCATCATTCCTAGCAGATGTCCAATACAAGGCTTGTCTTGCTATAAGAATCGTATCACTACTACCACTGCCAGTCATTACAGACCAGTGAACTGATGTTAGATACATTAGACATAAAAGGTGCACTTGATGCACTCCTTTAAAGCACAGAATTCTGCTTTGGGTCATAATCTATGCCACAAAAGTGCCTCCATCATACATGTATTATTAACATTTGTGCTCAGGCAAGGGTCAAATAGTTTCCGCTTTCTACTGAGATTTTGAGGAATGGAAGCACTCCCGCATGATCAAAGAAGGAGATTCTTATCTGCTCCAAAAGAGGATGATCACTATTACCACAACTATATATTAAGAATGATGTTGTGTCATTATGCATTATTAAAAGAGGATAGAGCAGGATAGTGACTGCCTCAACATTAGCAGACCTGTGTTTGATAAATACAATGTCAATGAGGAAAATGTGAACCTGCCTCCAGTAGCTAAGGCACAAAACAGCAGGCTTTTCCTCAGAGAAATACAAGTAGATGTGAGTTAAGTGTTTAAGCAGCACCAAAACAACATCAAGGTTAAGAAACCATTTGAATCAATCACAATTCTGAACAAATGTAATAAGAAAAAGAAATATGTAATGATTAAAAGTAGACCCAAGCTAATTACAAAACTGGATAGGCAAATTTGAGCACATACATTGTTAAAGATAGGAAACAACAAGAATGCAAAACTCAAAGTTGGGTAGTCTATGCATATTAACAAACATTGTCACCAGACGCCAGTCTTGTAGAAAAAATTAAAACCTGTTGGAATAAAACTGTTCTAGGTCTCATAAGCCATGAAAGCCAAGGCAGGACAAGATAATGCAGTGGCTTTATTACAAACCGGTCCTTTAACTGTTTCCAAACTCTTGGAGACCCAAGCAATGGATTTCGGGGGTGGGTGGGCTTGTTTCAGAACTGCATAGAAAAGTTCAGTCACAATTTTTGTAAATGCCGGATAAGGTGCTTCATGTCACACATAAAGCTCCCAAACACTTGGGTGTGTCCTATTGCAGCAAGCCACAGTCAGCAGTGAAAGGAAGACTCACTCACTATCTCTAACCAAGTCTTCCAGCACAGGTTCCAATCCTAAATTGCCTGCTTATTCTTTCAAGATCTTTTGATTCTACAGGACACCATCTAATATAACCCTTTAGAAGTTCTTTCAGAGCTGGGGTGCAAGGTAGAACATGTCTCCTCTCAGCAGATTCTCCATCTTCTTTTTCTCCCCATTTTTGGTTATATACAAAGGCTCTAAAATGGGAAAGCCATTGTTAATGAGGTTATTAATTGAGGATACGTCCTAATGCCAGCAGACGAAAATATATAGCTAACCCAGACTTCTTTTGTGCACTTCTTCTTCTTTTACTCCCAGTAAATCTTGCTTCTGAAGATGGTAAAATCCCAATGTCTATGTCAGAACTCCTTACTCCCTCTTACCTTGAAATGAGGAAAATCCCCTCAGTAACAACAACACCGGACCCCTTCTGCTTTGAGCTGCAACAAGTTGGGTGAGAAACAAACCACATTATATGATAATCACATTTAACACCTCAAAGAGCTAAGTATTGTCCATGGAAAAGGGAAAACCTGGGTGAAGTGGCTTATTAAGATAAAGTAATTGTACTTTTTTGAAAATCAATATATTTGGTGTTAATTGTATACATAATTAACTTTTTAGGAGTTTTCTGTATTTCATGAGGTTTGTTTATAACTTCAGGCTTGAATTCAAAGTATTCCACAGCCTGTTGCCTTATACACCCAGGATTCTTCTACCATGTTACATGTGCTGAGAGGTTTGCTCGTACATAAAGCGTGTATTGAAGGAGACACCTTCTGGGAGGTCACTTTCTTTAGACAGCTTTGCATTTCGCCATATTATGATTTGTCTGTAGAACGTTAAACATACAGCATGGCTCCATCATAACACATTAGTTCATTTTCTATTCTGGTTTTAGTAGGTCATACCTTCTCAAGTTGAAGAATGTACTGTGATTCTGATGTAGAATTGTCTAAAGCCTCTCATAGATTATCTTTATGAGCCAACAGTAGATGCTGTAGGAGTAGTCTAGCTTAAGTACTGTCTTGATTCTTGGCAGTTGGCCCCAGTGGTCACTTTTTTCCAGACTAAGGTTAGCTTTAGATTGATGCCCATGAGTACTTTATTAAACTGGGGACTGAAAGTGAGCTCAGAGTTCAATTAAACACTAAGATGTCTAAATGATTATTTGAAAAAGATGTTCTGCGATGTGAGAAAATAACATATTAAAATCCAAACTATGTTTTCATAATTACAAAATGAAATGTCATGATTTACAACAGATTCAAAGAGGAGTACTTTATTTACTAGCAGGAGAAAATTGTAAGTTCTTCTTTATAATTAAAACAAATAGTTTATTTATTTCTGTATTTATTTATTTATAATGAACAACAGTCACCTGAGGACATCATGATGCTAACAACAAATGACAGGCCATATGAGACATTTTGAATCAGATGTGTTTTAAACTTTTTATTGTAAAGGTCAAAATGTGAGGTCAGGAAGTGGGCATTCCACAGCGGGGGGCACATTATCTCAAAGGATCTACCAACACAGTGTTCCTCTATATGTTGTGGGATACTGATAAGAGCAAGGCTCTTGATTGTTGCAGTCTGTATTCCGCTCTTCCCATTTCCTGTTACTGCAACAGGGGTGTGCTGCTGGAGCTACCTGTAGAATCAAGGGCACCAGGGTCTTTCAGTGGTCCCCCTTCCTCTCACAGAGGCTGATTCAGGGGGCCGCGCGGAGATACAGGTGGAGACGAGTGGAGTCCAAGAGAGTCAGAGACCCGGGGGCAAGAACAGATTTTCCTGGCATATAGAGCAGTGGAGGGCCTAGCACCATGGTTCCCTATGTCTGGCACGGAGGTAGCTGGCATTTGTCCAAAATTGTTGAAATCCAACGACAATGCATCAATTGTATTGGATGGCAAAAATCAATTATCCTCATAGCAACACCCTTAAGGGCCCATTAGGATTGCGGGGGGACTTTGTCTGCCCGCCATCCTGTTGTGGGAAGGACCGTCTGCCATAAGGGCGGGGGTCCCGTGCGTGGAATTAGGATGCACCCGCCACAGTGGCGGGTGCATCCTGCTTTTTTAACATTGCGGCGGGCGGTGCTGAAAGCACCGCCCGCCGCAATGCTAAAAATGCATGTTGTGCGTTTCAAAACACAACATGACAGGCACCGCGCGGTGCCTGCCATGTTGTACTTTGAAACGCAGGGGGTACCATAGGTACCCCCCATGTGCACCCCCCCACCCCCTCCCCTTCACCCTGGGGGCCCGCAACGGGCCCCCAAAGCATAGACCGTATGCTTTTCCACAGCGGCATTGGCATAGGACCGCAGGCATCGTAATATGGTTGGCGGTGTCTCGCACACACCGCCACCATATGTATGCACTTTTTCCGTCGGTCTTCCGTCCGCCGCGGACCCCCCAGCCATCCTAATGTGGCGGGGTCATTTCAGTGAGAATGGCGGGCGGATTGCCCCCGTCAGGTCGGCAGTGGCTATCGCCAGCCTGGCGGGTTAAATCCGCCCACCATCCTAATGGGCCCCTTAGTTTGGAACACAAGGAAGTCTGTCTGGTTAAAGAATTTGCCCAATGCAGAAGTCAGAAGTGGCTGATGCCATAACTTTGCCTCACAAGAAATGAACCCTAATCTTTCACCACACACAATAAATATGAGCACGGAATTGGAAGGTTCCATATCTTTCCTGTACTGGCCCCTTTCGCCAGCGGTTATAAGTGTTCCATCCCTTCCAGGGCGATTCCAACATGTGACTTGAGAGCCCCAAGGCATTATAGACCTGGACCTTCCGTACACTCCAGTATCAACACGTGTGGATAAACCTGAGAAACTTTTTGATGAATCCATTGGAAAAAACTCATGTGGTGACCTATCCTTCACCGGAACGGGCAGAGAAGCTGCCACTTAAACCTGCAAAAAGCAGAGGAATTCTAAATATGGGTTGAAGAACTGCTAAGTGCAATGGTTCCATTCGAAGTGCCATCCAGTAATAGTGGGAATAATTATAATAAGCCAAAAATTCTTAACGAAAAAGAAGAACAACCTTATGATTCAGTTATCAGAAGGTTACCAAAGGAACCTAGCTCTCTGTTGTTAACTTAAATACTGAAGAGAGAAAAGGATGCCCTGCTACATAGCAACAGTACTGATAACTCTGGTTGGCCAGTGAATGATGAAAAGCCCACTAAGGACTCCATAGCTACTGGACCACAGATACAGCACATTGACAACTATGAGCCAGCAACAGGATGATATGCCATTGGAGCAGTGTTGCTGCTCCTTGCTCCTCAAAAACTTTAAACTCTTCCAGAAATTGTGTTAGGTCTTCTTACAGGATACAAATTAAGCAACACATTCAGCAATAACATCGATAATTTAAGACCCACTTTAGGAAACGCTCATCATAGTAACAAAGCATTTCCTACTCCACAGCAAATAGTTGATCAGATCCTGGAACGGATCCATGAGGATTTAAAAAAGGATGTGAGTGGATCCAGATAATCCCTAATTGATCCCTGGCATTCAATACAGAACACAAAGGCACTGTAGCTCCTAATGTCTATCTTGAGAAGCGCAATTCATTATGAGCTGACAATTCACCAGACAAACTTTAAAAAAAGAACAGGAAACACCTGAAGAAATTAAATAAGAAGCAAAAACAAAAATAAAAAATAAAAGTGTGCCCCATTTCCAGAATGCACCCAACCCTTCCGGAGACTTTGTTCAGGATAATGATAATAATTTACCCAGTAAACATTCGTCACCCTTTGAATTGATTGAGTTCACCCCTTCCCTACTCAAACAAGTAAGACAGCAAGAGATTCAAGATCCATTCCGGGGTACAAAAAAGTCAACACAATCATTGAACATTCAAAAGATCTGAACTAGCGACCACTTTACCTCTTTCCTATCATGGCCTGCAATTGGAGGATAATACTTATTGCTTTCCTCTAGACTAGTGGGGCACAGACAGAGGCCATTGTACCCCTGGAAATGGAAGGAAATGGAAGGAAGGAGACAATACCCTGATAGAGCGCTTACAGCAATCTGAATTGTATGGGTGTATTATATTCATGGCTTAAATGCACTCACATATATTCTGTCGTTTGCAGTATTTCACGATTATTAAAATGCATTTATTCAAGTCACATGAGCATTTGTAATGCAGTGTGCACATTTAAGTAGGACTTTGTATGTATTATAAAAGTCTATCATTCCTGTATGCATAATGTGCAGGATGACATTATATCCATATAATGTAACCATGTATTGATAAAGTTGCCTGCACTGTAGGCCCTAACTGCAGACTTCTGTTAGTTTAGATATTTCTTGGTTGCTCAAGAATGAATTAAATGATTCCTTTTTTTATGCGAAGACTGTATGTTCTCATCCTACTGCAGGTGCAGGAATTCGACCTCATTATTCTTAGATTAAAGGAGATATCCGGAATGTCTTTGAAGAAGACTAAGAGGTGAAAAGGGAGGACGCCTTTCATGTCTGGCTGATCTGGGAACCAAGGCCACAGAGCAGGAGCTGAACAACACAGATCCTTTGGAAAAGTACAGACAGATAAGATTGAAAAGTTTTTAGATGATTTATTGGGGCGGAACATTGTCTTTTTGTTGATGCGCAGGGACAGTGTAGAGAGACTTCAGCATTTTTTGGGAGGAGAAGGAGCATCTTAGAGCGAGCTCCATAGCCTTAAGCTATCTGACCCTTTTGACGTGAGTACTTCTTAGGAAGTGAACACGTGCTGACACCTTTGGGGTATGATATAAGGGAAATAGGCAGGACCCTGAGTGAGAGCAGTGTAGGGAAAGATATCTTTAGTTTTCATTCCTCATGAAAAAGGATTTGGACTCAGCTTCAATTCTGGGTTGCATTTTGATTCTGGAGTTCATCACATTATGCCTTTTATGCCGAATGAACTATATTCGTAGACTTGCCTCTGTATTGATTTTCATGTATCTATATTCTCTGATATTAAGGTGTGGCTAGATTTAATTATTTTTGGCCCTAGAATAAAATCCACAAACGGAGATTTGTTGTCTGTGGTCTTTTAAGCATGACTACATTGTAAGTATAATCCTGAATTGTTTACTCCCCTCAACCACTTTCAGTAGGGAAATAAAAGACCATCTGTGCTAAATTTAGTAGGGAAGGCAAGGACTAAATTTAGTGTAATCACCCCATATTCATCTTTTTCTTACTGTCTCCGGCATCCTCAAATAGATAACGGGCATCAGACAGTAAAAGCCAGGGCTTTCTCTCTCACCCAAGAGAGATATGCCTGATATGTCTAAAGGGGTGGAATCCTCTCTTGGCCCAGGTGGGCTCAACAGATCTGAAATCTCTCACCGGATCCTCCAGTTTCACAGTCTTGTTTTGGTGCATCTATTCCCATACACCCCACACAATATTCATGGAGTAGTAAATTGGGGCCCAAAACTTCGTCTGTCACATTCCCCTAAAAATCAGCACCAACAAGAGCATGAGAATGTGGTGGAAATCCTAATACTTCAACTTGAATATGTCTCTTGGGGCATGAAGATATTTTAAATTGGAGAAATGTACTCAAACTATTGTCATTGTTACCTGAGTTGAGTACAATGGATTCGAAAGATCTGATCTACATTATGTTTGTCCCTGGGCTTAAAGAGAATCCACAGAATGCCACAAAAGTATTATTTGGAAACAAAGAGATCACCATGCGGGTAGAAACGTATCAAAAGTCTTTGGCAGAGTGGGGATAAAACATAAGCGAATTTATAGAGATCATTGAGTGCAGCTAACTGCACAGCTTCAGTGCTATAATATATGCAAATAATCTTGCCTGAGCAGAGGGCAGAGCACCAATGGTGTTCTGCTGATTGCTCAAGAGTTTAGCCAGTGCGATGCCAGAATATCTCCTAGAATGTTTAACATAAATATCGTGCCATAGAATCGTTTACAAAAATATCGCCCAACTGGGGTTGATAATATAAAATCTAAACCCAACTGGATGTTTGTTTTGTGAATTAAATTTAAGACACAATATGTATCTCAAATGATATTTCTGTATACAATATTCTGATATACCACCATTTTGCCAGGTGTAGGTCTATCCATTTGCAAAAGGTGTGCAACAGGTGATGGGCCATTAGCTTATCAGATTATTTAGAAGCAGACCTGACTTCTTCAGAAGTGGAGTAATCACCTCTTCCTTACAAAGTAAAGGGACTTTACACTATAGAAGAGATTCAGGGATTAATTAGCAGGACATGTGCCAGCAATTACAGAATGACAATAGGAACTCAGCTCACATGTCCAGACAGTTAACAAGTAGTGGGTGGGAATTTCACACCAATTTTCACAAAGTTTGTGATGCAACCAGTATGTACATAAGTCACATAGCAAAAACTCCATTTGCCTTGGTTTGCAGAATAACCGCCCTAATATATTCTGAATAGTCAGGTTGCAATTAGCAACCCCCTGTTGTTGGCTACAATGACAGGGGAGGTGGCCTGTAAAGAAAAGCAGACCAGAAGACCATCATCAATGCATCCATATTCCTAAATGGGAACCATTGTATTTTTAAGATAGTCCTGTTCATTAAAGGAGCTGGTGGTGCACTTGGGATGACATCAGGGAGAACATGCACTTGGGAAGACATCAGGGAGAACATGTAGTGGTCTCCTGGACCACTGCCTTCTCCTCCAGAGGACGGCCAACACAACTACTAGCTGGCCAATGTAAACAGTTTACCCTTTGCAAATTGGTTTGCAATTGCCTTTGAGAAGTTGTCTGTTTTGATGGGTTGCTACTGCAAATCCGGGCAGAAACCATTGCTCTATTTCATTGAGAATCGTAATGAGAATGGGACACCCTCTTCATTGCCCCTCCAATAGTGATTCAGAATGAGTTATTAAACCAATTTCCCAAACTAGAAATATTTCAGATTCACACATGAGTTTAACACAGGGTAAAAACACATGTAGCTAATAATGCAATCCCTTTGATTTTGAGAATTGCAGGGATTTCAACAGCAAAAGGATATTGTTAGATCTGATCTGTGGTACATTAATGAGTCAGATATAAGCCTCCCAGTGGTGCTAAGATTCTCGTCATGGCAGATCAAGGGCAGGCTGCAGGTCTTATCCACATCTCTATTGGAAGGCACCACATGTGGTGGCATGTCAAAGGAAATGATGGCCTTAATTTGTGCCTGAGTGAGCTACTCATGAGTAATTCACACTTAATCATAGGAGGTTGTTAAAATTGTCTATAATTATTCTCGCATAGTTACACAGCCAAAATGTGCAATGTACATCCAAAATGTGCATTGTTTTGCTCAATTAAATAATTTTGACATGTGACCTGTGTACACCAGGAAAACAAATGACTTTCATTGTGTTCCTGAGGTACATCTGTTAGTCCTAACCTAAAATTTGTGGATTTACAAGACTACAGACAATACGGTGTCATCAGTGGCATAACTCAAAATGATGGAGCCCCCCTGGAGAATGTGATGAGGGCCCTTCAGTCTATCCATTCTCATAGATGAACATAGCCTTAGGCTTAATGGGGGTCCCTGAAGAGTTTGCCCCCCCCCACTGCAACCCAGAGGCTCAGGGGACTACGTTATGCCCCTGATGGTCATGGGTTTAGGCTGTATGTACTACTGCGCTTTTAAGTTTTCTTTTAATGTGAACAATTACATACGCAAAAACAAATGGTGGTATCTAAGGTATGTTCCTGCACCCATTGCAAAACGTATGCATAGTTTAAAGTGTCATGGGTGTAGTAAAAGGGAATGCCAATATGTATAAATGACAATAAAGTTATGACAGTGTATACATTCAACTCATTGCCAATGTTAGCACTCTCAGAACTCTGAAGAGAGTACATCCTTTCCCTACATGAGACTGAGGGTCCTTATGCTGTGAATGACTATCTGTAATTTGCAGTTGCAGATGACTAGATGACTCTTTTTGTTCAGGTAAGTGAGACCCCCACAAATTGTACAGAGAATCTCATAGTAACTTGCACTCCTATTTCCTTTGGTAAAGGAGATGCATTTTTCTCAAATATATATTATTACCCTATTGATACTTTATGTACTTTTGGAAGTCAGCTTTCCTTTTTTGTATGATGACTCTCTCTGCTTCAGGTGCAACCTCTTCTCTTCAACAATGCCTCAAATTCATTTTCCACATTAAGAAAACTTTCTGCAGCTTCTAGGAACCTTTCAAATGAGGGCTTGAAATTGAGAACGGCATGCTCATTTAGTGTATTTTATGAATGGCGTGGTCTCTGCGGTTTCCATCAGCAAATAGATCTTCACATCAAAACCAAAACACAGCTGCCAAATGTGTTCTTATGAGAAGCCAATTAATGGAACATCTGGAGTGTAGCAATGCTGAGGGATGAGTCGCTTCAGCTGAGTTTAATGGTTCAGTCTGCTTATACATTCATCTTTTTGACAGGTCAATAAACTAAATGCTTATAACCTGTAAGTATTCTATTTTTTAACCACCCATTTATCCATTAATATAATGTATTCCATGTGGTTACATTTCTAAACAAGCCATTGCTTCCGTTATGCAGTTAATTGCTAAACTACTAGATGTACATTTCCAGTAATTACCCTCTAGTTCACCGAACCTCAAATATTGGTACCCGTTAATGAGTTTTTCACTAATAAATTGTGGAGTATGTAGGTAATTGTTGCTTGAATATGAATTTACCATGAAAAAATAAAGACAAGAGGCGTTTGGCAAAACAGGTGCAGTTGGTTTAATCAAATACTGCGGTCGGGAGTGCAGCATACAAAAACAGGTCTGAAGACTGACTCAAAGTACAATCTTTTTGAATGGCTTTTTCTACATTTCTTCAAGCCTCATAAAATAATTCATAGATTGGGATTGGAATGTGCGTCTTGTCATGAAGCCATGAATTACTCCCACCAGATGACAAATGCAGGTGGGTCTCGACCTTGCTTGGACACAATGAGGGCCAGGGAATAAGGTGTCCAGATTACCAGTATAGGGAGCATGTGATCACAGCGTGTGTAGTGTGTGCTGTGTCCTGATTTGCTGATTTACTGAGTGTTACTAACTTCATGCGGCATCTAGCTTTATGGTGTTTTGGGAATGCGCACCCAATGTGCGTTTTATTGGGGCCAATCTCCCAGGAAATTGTGGTGTCACTGACTATCTGTGGGACTAGTATGGGTTTTCGTGTTCATGCATTTGTCTTGCTGTTTACGTGCCACCCCACCTGTGATCTGTCATTCTGTAACCTCAGGATTAGGGTGCATGGCCTGCCTGACCATGTATTTCTGATTCAGGGTTGATGGAGAGGTCCTAATGGGGATTTAGACAACAGTAATGTGATTTTGTTTTTGTGCATGCATGTATCATTGCATACATGAACATCAGTATTAACATTTCCCCCTCTAGTTGAATTATCAACTACATCATTTACCCCATACTTCATGGTAATCACATTGATGGGGGATAGTCGTGTTTTACACAAAGTTACAGTTGAAAGATTGTGAAAAGGTTTCACTGCACTCAATGCTGTTACCTTAAATAGAAAAGTGCTCACTCCTAGGGTCAGTTGTTCAAGAAGCCCCAATGACACCACTTGCAAACACAGAAAGGATGAGCACAGACAGGTAAACAAATTGTTATATGTACACTATGTAACTTTGTCAGAAGGACAGACAACAAGATAAGGCTGTCTTACAATGATTGTAGCCTTCTCTTGCTTTATCAAAAATGTATCTTGTATTCCTTTCTTTCTTGTTCATAAAGATAGGGACACAAACATGGGCTAGAAATTGATTGCCGAGACCATCTTCAGGACAAAACGAAGATATACAGGAATTTCTAGAGACTGAAACGTCGACTTATGCTTTTTCTTTCTACTATATTTGTCATACCAAAGAAAAGCGCACACAATTGCTACAATGAAGTTGTGTTATTCCAAATCATGTACTTCTTGTAACATTGTTGATATACTGTTTGAGTACCCTATTTTGATTAATAATATACATATTTTCTACATACAACCATTTTTGCTCTTTTTTTGTTCTGATCACACAGTGTGACTGCTTAAGTTTAAATGAATAACAACTATTTGTATGTTTAGATATAGACCATCATTGATTTGGGTCTTGAATTATATATACAAATTAATATAAAAAAACTATTAGCAAAATCCCTTGAAGGTACATCTACCATTGCATGTCCAGTACATGCACTATTGCACAACAGTTCTCATTAGTGCTGAGTGGAATTGTTCCTTAGAGTGTAAGTTTCCGTACAAATAGAGGTTGTCCCTTTCCTTCCAACCATGTGTACCTGTCTGTCTCAGTGTCCCTTATTCCTTCACACTAGTTGTCTATGTAGGTATTCAACCCTCCTACAAGACTAATTTCCCTTGTTTCATCGAGGTGAATGGCCCTACAATGGAACTCTATATCTGGCGTCCATTTGTTATGAAAGAAGACTGCACCAGACACACTACGGGCCACCCTGGGACCTACTGCATGTGCTACCAGTGAACAAACAAAGCATGATCCAGCTGATATTTGGGCAGCCACAGAGGTTATGTGCTGATATCATGTGTTGTGTAAAAGTATACTGTGTAGTGCGTGTGGAATACTAGTGTTGTGTTCAGTGCAATTATAGGTGACATGGGAGAGGTTCCTATGCAGTCACTTTGAAAATATTGGGATGGACTTGATTTAAATATGCAGATCTTTGACAACATGCTGATGCAGCCACACCCGCAGTAAACAGAATTGCATAAAATTGTACAACATTACATAACTTCATTGCAGATCTTGGGTATGGATCCAGGAAAGATATATGTGGTCCTCCGGTGATTAGGAGATTTCTTTATTTTGGAAAACTTTGAAAGAGTTTGGTGTTCAACAGTTTGATAAATGTTCAAAGTCTTGGACTTGCACAGTTGGGTCTTTGTTCTGATTATGGAAGTGGTTGCTGGAGAGATGGTGGGCCGCTGTAAGGGTGGTGCACTTTCGTGGCTCAATTGCAGACCTGTTGGGCAAGAGCTGTTGGTAGTTAAGTTTGAGAAAACATTTGCATCTTTATGTACCATCATCAGTCATTCTTGGGGAACCCTGTGCCTTTCTTTTATAGGGGTGTGCTTTTACATTCATACCTCTTATTTTTGGGCAGGACCAGAAGGTGGCCACAATCAGGGTATCTACTTTTTTGAGAAAATGGGTGTTTTTTCATGGGTTGCCCTAATTCTTGCATGTGGGTCCTCAGTCCTTTCCCCCCACCATGATAATAAAGGATATTTTTTGTTAAGGGGTGGTTTTAGCTAGCCTGTGGGTGATCTGGTTTCTTTAACTAATGGTTAATGGGTGTCTTATATCCTGCCTTCCCTACTGAGTAGGTGCAGGGTGTGCCTTTTCAACCTACATATGCCCACAGTGATGTATAAAGAGGGGCCGTGCTGTAATTAGGCAATGTGGCCAATCGCAGCATGTTCTGGTGTCACATGTATACCCCTCTAGTCCTAGCATGCAGCACATAGAAGGGCCGTCCCTAGCGGCACCAGGTGTCTTTTCGATGCTTTTATTCTAGAGAGTTTTTGGGCTAGTTTTGGGTTTCTTTTTGTTGGTATATTGGCTAACTTCTCATTTGATTTGGTTATTTTTTCATTGTTGTGTAACATATGTATTTATGTATGTATGGATTTTTGATGTTAAGGTGTTCAGGAATGGTCTTATTTGCTCCCCTAGATGATGTATGTAAGGCCATGTGTATTTTCAGCTTGATTCCGAGGCCTGACACATTGATGAGCACATTTCTTCGTACCTCACACAGAGCTGTGATGGACTTTTGCAGACTTTCCTCTTCCTGTCACACCCTTTCCCTTCAACTACGTCCTACCTAAGATTTTTGGGCCTATTGTCCCCGACTGTGGTCACAGATTTTCACCTGTGACACGCTACCTTCGATATTTTTGAGGTACATAACTCGCCAACCAGGCCCTGGGTGTTTGGAGAACTTTGAGAGAAAGGAGGAGACAGAATGTAGCTCAATGGAGAGTCCGCTATGAGACCAAAACTCGTTGAATTTCACCCAAAGTGGGTAATAGACCAGGATGAGTGATTTTTCCAGTGAACTCCCTACTGATTCGGCGCCATGCAACGGTTTGTGAATAGTCAGAGTTTTGGGTGTGCTATGGACATTATGGGGTCTTCATCATCCCAAGTGTGCGGGAGATCTGGCTTCTGACACTGGAACATTGCCTCTTTTTAAAACTGGAAAGGGGACTCCATTGGCCTGGAGGCAGTTGGCGCCTCACACAATGAAGACATTTTGGTCCCAGGCCAGATCCCAGAGGGTGGGGGTCCATTTGATCTGGTCATAAGAAAGTCCCATTGGACTTGGGTAAGGGGAACTGGGCGTCTTCTTTTTATGTTCTGGGTGGGGAGCCGGCCTTCCGCCTCATCAGACTGCCCTCCCCCAGGGTGTGGCCAGCCAAACCCGCACTGGGGGATCAGCAGCAGAGTGGGGCCTAAGCTCCTGTGGGCACCTGAATAATGAACTCTAGTGCAGATTCCCGATCAACACAATGTACAGAAGCTGGGTTTCCTGAACACAAGTAAAGGCTTGGAATTCCTATTGTTGTCTTACTAGTCTTTATTTGTTAAATGTTTGTTGAAGTGTGCAAAAAGTGTATGTAATGCATTTGGGTTTGAATTTACTGTATATATACGGGTTTTGTGATTATGTAAAGGCATTGCCTCCCCAGACAGTTACTGCTACCTGCTGTGCTCCTTGTTAGGCTGGGGTCCCTGTCTGTTGCCGCTTTTGCCACATGTTTTACCAACCACCTGTTCCCTACTCCAGTGGTTAGGTGGCTGTCTGACCTCCCTGCTGCTGAAGGTATGGTGCATTTGGGTAACCTTAGGCTTAGTTTTGAGGATGGGACCTCTCCGGAGACTAACCCAGACTTATCGATCTCTGCTGCTGATAAGCTTTTAATTGGTATTGGTCGGCCATGCGGCCATTTTGCTGTCAATAATTGCATACCCTGAGGTTCAGCTGCTGCCAAATTCCCTGACCTCTGCTGTAATAACTGGGTTTAAACCCCCATTTGTACGCTAGCAGCCAACTCAGCTTCCTCAGGGGCATTCTTTTTCAATTTGTGTTGGACAAATTTGGCCGTGCCTCTCTGGGCTTGCTCCTGCTTTTCCATGCCCTTTTCTTGCTTCTTTCTATTGTAGTGTAATATGTGGGCCTTTATTTTCCACCAGGGTTTGGTGTCTAACACTTTGAGGATGTTGTAGAAAAATGCACCCTGGGGACCCATATTGGTCCAAGGCTAGCCTGTTTCTTGTCACCATCATTCCCCCATTCAGGTTAGAAAGTCAGTTATGGTCTCCCTAGTCTTCATACTTTCTGCCATCAATCCCCTACATCTGGGTGATCAAAGAATATTTCCCTCAGGGCGTTCAAACTGGGTGACTGTATGAATTGAATGAAGCCCTGTCATGCTCAGTGTTATTCAATGTGACTGCAGGGATGCAGGCTCAGGCAAACACTGTGTTTGTCTGCTCTCCAATGAAACTGCTTAGCAGACTTTTGAGATTGCCTATTGCTAGATTTATCCCCATGATATTCTTCTTGAAACATGAGATCCACTTCTCCGCCCCACACATCAATGCCAAGAGTTTGGTTCTGAGTCCTTCCTTATCCATATGGGTCCAAAGCACATAGTTGGCCCCTGGTGTGTCCTTCTGCAGTAGCGGGCATGTTTTGGCTTGCGGCAGTGCTACAGGTTTCTCTCCAATGTAGTAATCATATTTTCTTAGTCAATCCTGCATGTAAGGGAAGTTCCACTTGTATGCTGGATACAGTCCTCTGCAATAGCTGTATCCTCTGGTTCAAAGGATCCTTCCTTCGGCCAGAGTCCATCATACTGGCCCTTCCTTTTGGCCCAGTGGGCTAGCAGCTGGCAAAATTATTGTGCATAGGTCTCGCAATTCCTCTCCGGTCACTTTCTCCCTTTGCGTCAATTTGTCTATACTGCGCATTCAGGGGGAGCAGTGGATGCCTTTGTTGTGCACATAAAGGTGCCATGTTGCTTTTCCTATGTCCTAATTGAATCTGTGTCAGGCTACCTTGATCCCTTATCACCTGGTTGGTCCCTTTCCTAGGTTGACGATCTGGTGAGGCTTGGACCCCAGGCAGAAACCTTCCTTCTGCCTCTGACTCTTCTCCGTGTGATGCACTATATCTACCACCATCCTTATCAGGTGGAGGGTGCCCTGCTCTGTTCTTAGATTATGTTCTCAGGGTGAGAGCTCTCTGTCTCTCTCCATCCTTAATTCATGCCTATCCTCTAATTCCCACCTAGTTTGTCTCCTTTGTTCTCAGCAAGGCACTGTTTTTCTGGGTAGGGATTTACCCTCAAACTCGCTTTCTGTTGTCCCTTTGGCTACCAGAGCATACCCTGTGGCTCCCCCTTCATCACCAAATCCCGGAGGGCTGGGGCCCCTCTCTTTGCCTCTACTGGTTGTATCGCTGTCCAGTACTGCTATGAATCTCCTGGTCACCTAAGTGTGTTTACTTGGGCAAGTGGGAATGCATGTTCTCTGTATCTCTGGAATTCAATGGGTTGAGCATGACAGATTGAGGTTGAGCTTCAAGGAGCCCAGACACTGGACTAGGGTGATGCCGGGATTTCCGGGGCCTGAGGGCCTGTTGGCCTCCCTTGTCTAGAATTGGCAGTTTGTTGTTCAGTGCGGGGATGACAGGCATCAGAGGGAGACCTTCCATTCCTACATACAGTGTGGGTGGTGTAGACACCTTGCTTGCAGGTTGTAGGATAGGATTGTTGGTCTGGGCGTCCTCACAGACAGCCCATAATTCTAGCAGTGCCTCTCTCCTGGTCTTTTTTGTCCTACATATTTGGTTTGAATGTGTGTTCTTGTGTGTTCGATAATGTTGGCGTCAAAGGTTCCCCCCTTTGGTCAGGGGAACTTGTGTGCCTTGGTGTGTGTGTACCATTCGCGGCAATACATGCTAAGTTTTTTGCTCTGTGTGGGGAATCTAGTTTGCTTGTGTTTTAGCGTTGACTCCATGATAGCTGGGAACTTTTTAAGGGACTGATTTGCTCTAGCTTCCCAGGAGCAATTAACATTGAATTCTACTCTGGTCGTTGGTGAAGTAAATACACGGGGATTACTGGATTCACCTACTTCTATTAGCTCAATACTATTTACACATCTGAAAAAGGATAGACATTTAATATAAACAAAAATGCTCATGAGGGATCATGCTAGAGCCTGAGGATTAGCTAAGTATGGGTTCACGTTTAAAACTCCTAACATTACAGAATTCGTCCTTGGTAAATCCTGATGGCTTTTGACAAGTTCAATGGACCTTTGCCACTGTGGTATGAATGGAGCTAGAACAAAACATAAATTATTCATACATCCTCCACAATGGAATTTAAGTGTTCAGTTAATGATGATAGGTTGGTGATGTTTTATCACCTTTATTTATCTCAAAGGATAAGTATTGTTTTTGTCATCTTTATTCAGATAAGTCAGTTTACAGAAATATCAAAAAAGATTCATTAGTGACAGCATAAATCAATGCACAGTGTTCCATTAAGGTAAGCATCTCTAAACTAACTAATGGACCTATTCTAAGTAGAACCCATAAAGAGTCCTTTTCGGAAAATAACAAGAGTGAGACTAAAAAACAAACTTCCCTTAAAGAGTTGTTCTGGAAACACAGCCGAGTTCCCCACAGGTGCAGTAGCAACAGTCAATAATAAAATGATCTCTGCAGTAGCATCAATCAGGGTGAAGTGCTTAGATAAAAAGAATAAGTCACCTTTAGCAGTAGCTATTGGTAACAAAGCACAAATGTCAACCCTCCAGGAGAAGAGTCGCAAGGCAGGAATAATGATTCTGTATTCTCTCTCTCGGTCAAACTCCAAGTGCAATTATCCTCTCTAGGAAAATTATTATAAATACATTAAAATATTTTATCAATACACTTTTAGTTGTCGACTCATCCAGCTAATGGCATGAGCTCATCTTATGGTGTTGTCAACTTCCTATGTCTCTTCACTCAATTCCCACGGTAAAAATTCATGCCATTACTTAGTATAACACTGTTTCAAATGTTGATACATGGAGGAAAGTTTCAATACAAAGACAAAGAGTTTTCAGAGACGCGAGGCAAACTAGAAATACTATTCTGATGAAGCATTCATAAATGTCAAAATTGTTATTTATTATAAGAAACAGAGCAATGTCTCATTGTATTATATGCGATGGCCTAACATGGGTTGAGGAAACTAAATGGAACATAGGTCTGAAGTCAGCACATTCTAAGCAGGTTGCTAGTGCTGGGAAAAATACTCTAACACACGTTTATTAAACTGTGAGCAAGTCAATAGAAAAAGGGTTTGAAGCCTAAGAAAAATGTGCACATTTATGAATGATAGCTTAGTACAAAAATGTTTAATTAGACTATTTAATGCACATTTTATATGCATGCTTTCCATTATATACATATTTACTTTATTAACCATTGTTGTGAAACACCTCCCTGTGTGAACAAGGCAGGGGATCCTGCCAAAACGTGTTACAGCCCTGATACTTGCCTAAAAATAAAGCTTACTTTTGCTGAAACGGCGTCGTCGGAGTCTGGCTCGCTGACTGTCCAAGCTAGATGTGATATATATATATAAAGTTTCCACCAAGCACAACACACGCTGTGCCGATGCACTCCTAGTCCAGTCCTTTCAATTACCACTTCAAAGAAATTGTGTGTATGCAAGATAAGTATTTATTCATTTCAATTCCAGCATGGTAGTTCAGAATATGGAACAAACCCAACGCGTTTCGGCGATACACTCGCCTTGGTCACGGGTGATCTTGCAGTCCGAAATGAGTGTGTTAAATAAAGTTACAATAACACAAAATACACATGTGACTTCCTAAGTGAAAAAATAAACAAAGGACATAGAACACCTCATATGGCGGCCGTCTTATAGTGGTGTAATACTGCAAGCATAATATTGCTAATCATATTGCTTGGAGAAAGGTAAACATATTACGTCTTCCCACACATATTTGCCGCATAGCGAAGTAGGTTATAACATATATTAAGTAAATTAAACTAACGTGGATAAGTGCCACCGCCAGAGGTCCCTCAGCATCGTAGCACATCTTAGGCACAATTGGGCTCACATCGTATCCCAGCTCATTCTCAAATGTCAAATATATGACACAAACTGGGCAACCAGAAGTTCATATACATAATCGAGCAAGTGCTTAAATATTGCACATAGAGGAACCCAAGAGGGTATATGTCACTCAGTAATCAATACATCAAAGACAGGTATGTGAAACCAAGAATCAAGTAGTACATCCTACTTCCCCGGTGGGAGGATAAGTCAGCATCAAGAAGATAATCGATGCTGCAATTCAATTAGGGACCAAATCTGAGTTGTTGCTCCTCCGCAAGCCCTAGGCAAAAAAAGAGAAAAAAAGAATCGGACCAATCAAATTGCAAGCCAATCCCCTAGTTCCACCTCTTGTATGCCATATGTTCTTTGTTCCATGATAGTGCCCCTATACACCAGACAAATTTTGAGGATAGAAATACGTGTAAACAGAATATAATAAACCTAAACATTAAAATGTATAAGCGTAACCAACAGGAGACTCTGACGGACAATGTTCAAATAGATTAAAACTGCACAGTAATGTCATACAGACAGAAGGCCAACTGAAATCTTATTTATATGAGATATTATTCCCCGAGGTGCCATATCATTTCCTCCTCAGAATTGAGGCCCCCAGTGATCCAAGTGTCTAAATCAATGATGTACCTATTTTCCAGCTGTCGCAACTTGCAAATGTTATCCCCTCCTCTCTTCATAGGGGGCAATTTGTCTATCACAAAGAATTTTAGAAGATTGCAATTGCTGCTATGGTGTTCCTCAAAGTGACGGGCAACAGGTGAGGTTTGATCCTTGTTATTAATGGCCCTCATATGTTGTAAGACCCGTATTTTGGCTGGGAACATAGTGCTCCCCACATACTTCTTAGAACAGGGACAAACCAAGATGTACACACAGTATTCGGAAAGGCACGTCAGATGTTTCCCAATACTTTTCTCATTGTCTTCTATCGGGTAGTATACCTTTTTCACATTTACACTGTATTTGCACGCTTTACATTTCATACATGTAAAGAAACCCTGAATATTATTGGTTCTTGGTCTGATGGTACTTATGTCATTGTGGCAAACTTTATTTCTCAGTGAATCTGCCCTCCGATATGTCATGCTAGGACTGTCTCCCAGAGCATCAGTCAAGGTAGATTCCATTTTAAGAATCTTCCAATGTCTTTTGAGGCTTTTCTGGATCCTCCATGATTTCGAATGTTATTTAGAGATGAACCTGATCGTTTCCTTCTCTTGTCCTATTTCCTTGTCTTTGGGATTCAGTAATGAGGCATGGCTGATCTTACTCGCCTCCTGAAATGCCTCCTCTATCACATTGGGGTGATAGCCTCTCTCCCTGAATCGTTCCTTCATGCACTCTCCCTCCAAAACAAAATCATGATCCATACTACAGTTCCTCCGAGCCCGGAGGAACTCACCAAAAGGGATACTGCGGATCAGCGATTTAGGGTGCCCGCTTTCTGCATGTAGCAGTGTATTTCCGGCGGTATCTTTGCGATAGAGTTTAATCGCCAAATTGCCGCTGGAATCTTCAATCAACAAGTCAAGAAATACTGCTTTCGTATTACTGATCTTCCCTTCTAAAGCCAGATTGAGGTTGTTCTTATTGAGATCTTGAATAAAGATCTCAGCAAGGGCAGATAGGCCATCCCAGATGATGAATAGGTCGTCTATATACCGCAGCCATACTCTCACATGGCTGCGGTATAGGTCGTGGGTCCTTGCCACTCTTTGCTCCCAGCTTGCCATAAACAGATTAGCAAAGCTGGGAGCAAAACAAATTCCCATCGCCGTCCCCTGTTTCTGTCGATAGTAGACATCATTGAAGACAAAGAAGTTTTGCTCAAGGCAGATAGTCATCATCTGAATGATCATCTCAGTGTGCTCAAAATAGGAGATAGATCTAGTCTTGAGAAATTGACGACAAGCGTCAATTCCATCACTGTGGCAAAGGAAAAGGATTCAGAGGCAGAGGCAGAGGTAATCCTGGAGAAGACACAACCAAACCCAGCCACACACCAGGCGGGGCGGATGGTGCAAGAAGAAATGTAACCCCAATGGGAGTGGAAACACGGGGTCAGAAAAGAAGAGGAAAATTAACCAAAAGAACGTGGTAAACCTGTCCTCTCGTACTCTTTCTAAAACTGAGCATGATGTGTTGCAATATGGCCTTTCTTTTTGCCCTACTTCTAATTTTTGTTACTCACAAGAACGTATAGATCTATTTAAGTTCACCAGAAAACTGCGGTTGCACAAATGGAATAAACTAAATGTGAAAAATGTCAGCAACAATCCACTGAGTATCATACCTGCCGATGAGAGTATAAGTGAGGTTGAATCTTTGATTGCTTGAATTTGAATTTTTAGCTATTTATAAAGCGCACATTCACTGAGCAGTTTCTTGGCGTTATAGGATTTCGGAACTGAGGGAAGCAAAAGGGGCTATGGGCTGAAAGCTTGCTGGAACAGAAAGGTCTTAAGAGCTTTGCGAAACTCTAAGTAGGAGGGGGAGGATCTGAGAGAGGGGGGAAGGGAGTTCCAGAAGGTAGGTGCAAGTACCGAAAATTTCTGGCCACCGGATCGTTTTTTCTTGAACCGGGGGATGACTAGCAAGGACTTGGCAGAGGAACGTAGGTCTCTGGCAGGACAGTAGTTGATGATGGCGGAATTGATAAACGCAGGGGCAGTGCCCGCCCGGGCTTGAAAAGTGAGGCAGCCAAGTTTGAAGAGGGCTCTTTGTTTGGTAGCCAGTGAAGGGCCGTGAGAAGGGGGGAGGAGTGGTGGTATTTTGGTAGGCCATGCACCAGGCGAGCTGCCTGGTTCTGCGCCGTCTGGAGGCGTTGAAGTGCGTAGGCGGGGGCACCATTGTAAATGATGTTCTCGTAATCGATCTTAGATAAGACCATGGCCATAACAATCAGTTTAAGTGTTATGTTTAGAGTTTGGCACTCATGCAGATGAATCCATTAATGCTACTTCTCTGGGCTTTACTACTAACTTGAATTGCCCTAACCCTTTCAAACCGAAATCTACATTCAACCCTTCCTTACCGACTTGTAGTATTGATACGTTTGAATCCCTGGTTATTGCTGATTTTAAGAACTTGGCCAAACAGAACTATTGGTCAAATGACAATTTGAGTAAATCTGAGCAACTTGCCATTAAATCTTTAGAGGGTGATCACTCCATTGTTATTAGACAATCTGACAAAGGGGGCAATGTTGTTATAATGGATGTCCATGACTACATAACTGAGGGTATGCGTCAACTGAACTGTTCGGATTGTTATGAAATATCTTCATTACAGGCCATAAAAAAAACAAACTTTTTTTTTATTTTGAGCTACTTAAGAACTGGAGAACTAACGAAATTATTGAGTGGAATGAATATTCATTTTTACTCAACCGTAATCCCAAGGTGGCAGTGTTATATCTCCTGCCTAAACTACATAATAGCTCCAGCAAACCTCCAGGGAGGCCTATCGTGTCTTCGATAGGTTCTCTGTTAGAGAACACATCGAAATACATTGATTACTTTTTGCGCCCTTTTGTTGAGAAAGTCCCCTCTTACTTGAAAGACAGCAGGGACTTTATCAATAAGTTACAGGATTTTTTATGGCAGGATAGCTACTTGTTTATTACACTTGACGTGTGTAGCTTACACACGTCAATCAGGCACAGTGATGGAATTGACGCTTGTCGTCAATTTCTCAAGACTAGATCTATCTCCTATTTTGAGCACACTGAGATGATCATTCAGATAATGACTTTCTGCCTTGAGCAACACTTCTTTGTCTTCAATGATGTCTACTATCGACAGAAACAGGGTACAGCAATGGGAACTTGTTTTGCTCCACGCTTTGCTAATCTGTTTATGGCAAGCTGGGAGCAACGAGTGGCAAGGACCCACGACCTATACCGCAGCCATGTGAGAGTATGGCTGCGGTATATAGACGACCTATTCATCATCTGGGATGGCCCATCTGCCCTTGCTGAGATCTTTATTCAAGATCTCAATAAGAACAACCTCAATCTGGCTTTAGAAGGGAAAATCAGTAATTCGAAAGCAGTATTTCATGACCTGTCGATTGAAGTTTCCAGCGGCAATTTGGCGATTAAACTCTATCGCAAAGATACCACCGGAAATACACTGCTACATGCAGAAAGCGGGCACCCTAAATCGCTGATCCACAGTATCCCTTTTGGTGAGTTCCTCCGGGCTCGGAGGAACTGTAGTATGGATCATGATTTTGTTTTGGAGGGAGACTGCATGAAGGAACAATTCAGGGAGAGAGGCTATCACCCCAATGTGATAGAGGAGGCATTTCAGAAGGCGAGTAAGATCAGCCATGCCTCATTACTGAATCCCAAAGACAAGGAAATAGGACAAGAGAAGGAAACGATCAGGTTCATCTCTAAATAACATTCGAAATCATGGAGGATCCAGAAAAGCCTCAAAAGACATTGGAAGATTCTTAAAATGGAATCTACCTTGATTGATGCTCTGCGAGACAGTCCTAGCATGACATATCGGAGGGCAGATTCACTGAGAAATAAAGTTTGCCACAATGAAAAAAGTACCATCAGACCAAGAACCAATGATATTCAGGGTTTCTTTACATGTATGAAATGTAAAGCATGCAAATACAGTGTAAATGTGAAAAAGGTATACTACCCGATAGAAGACAAGGAGAAAAGTATTGGCAAACATCTGACGTGCCTTTCCGAATACTGTGTGTACATCTTGGTTTGTCCCTGTTCAAAGAAGTATGTGGGGAGCATTATGTTCCCAGCCAAAATACGGGTCTTACAACATATGAGGGCCATTAATAACAAGGATCAAACCTCACCTGTTGCCGGTCACTTTGAGGAACACCATAGCAGCAATAGCAATCTTCTAAAATTCTTTGTGATAGACAAATTGCCCCCTATGAAGAGAGGAGGGGATCAAATTTGCAAGTTGCGACAGCTGGAAAATAGGTACATCATTGATTTAGACACCTGGATCCCTGGGGGCCTCAATTCTGAGGAGTAAATAATATGGCACCTCGGTGAATAATATCTCATATAAATAAGATTTCAGTTGGCCTTCTGTCTGTATGACATTACTGTGCAGTTTTAATCTATTTGAACATTGTCGGTCAGAGTCTCCTGTTGGTTACGCTTATAAATTTTAATGTTTAGGCTTATTATATTCTGTTTTCACTGTATTTCTATCCTCAAAATGTGTCTGGTGTATAGGGGCACTATCATGGAACAAAGAACATATGGCATACAAGAGGTGGAGCTAGGGGTTTGGCTTGTAATTTGATTGGTCCGATCCTTTTTTTCTCTTTTTTTGCCTAGGGCTTGCAGAGGAGCAACAACCCAGATTTGGTCCCTAATTGAATTGCAGCATGGATTATCTTCTTGATGCTGCCTTATCCTCCCACTGGGGAAGTAGGATGTACTATTTGATTCTTGGTCTCACATACCTGTCTTTGATGTATTGATTACTGAGTGACATATACCCACTTGGGTTCCTCTATGTGAAATATTTAAGCACTTGCTTGATTATGTATATGAACTGCTGGTTGCCCAGTTTGTGTCATATATTTGACATTTGAGAATGAGCTGGGATACGATGTGAGCCCAATTGTGCCTAAGATGTGCTACGATGCTGAAGGACCTCTGGCGGTGGCACTTATCCACGTTAGTTTAATTTACTTAATATATGTTATAACCTACTTCACTATGCGGCAAATATGTGTGGGAAGACGTAATATGTTTACCTTTCTCCAAGCGATATGATTAGCAATATTATGCTTGTAGAATTACACCACTATAAGATGGCCGCCATATGAGGTGTTCTATGTCCTTTGCTTATTTTTTCACTTAGGAAGTCACATTTATATTTTGTGTTATTGTAACTTTATTTAACACACTCATTTCAGACTGCAAAACCACCCGTGACCAAGGCGAGTGTATCGCCGAAACGCGTTGGGTTTGTTCCATATTCTGAACTACCATGCTGGAATTGAAATGAATAAATACTTATCTTGCGTACACGCAATAGCTTTGAAGTGGTAATTGAAAGGACTGGACTAGGAGTGCATAGGCACAGCGTGTGTTGTGCTTGGTGGAAACTTTATGTTAAACAGGGCGACCTCTATCCCTGGTTTGCACCGTAGTCATGGAGTCCCGGTGTTTATGGAGGAAGTGAACCTGGATATATATATATATTATATATTATATAATATACACGCACACGGTATATTAATTGAAGTGACCGCAACAATGTCTATGGAAGAAATGAGAGAAAGAGAGTTGGCGGCTGAGGAACTATTCTGCAAACTGACTAAAACTCCGAAAGTTAGTGTACCGACTGCCAGCACGGAGACCAACAAGGACACTGACATTGCTATTTTGTACAAGGAACTTGAAAAAAAGCGCAAATTGGAGATTACTAAGTGGTGGGAACATCGGTCTCTCTCTAAATATGCGGAGGTGGGGCGTGTGCCGAGGGGGCTGAGAGTCCTCCTAGCACCCAGTTTCGATAGACGGAACCCCAAAATGCTGCTCGAATGGGGGGAATGCAACCTTATAGCCTCCATGAACTTGGTCAAATTATTAATCAAGTATGCTCACATTGATCGGGAAGAAATTCTACAAGAAATAGATGCTATTTTGGAAAATATAAACGCTTTGGAAATAACGGATCAAGCTATTAAAATGAAGGAAACAATGCAGGAACGCTTGAAAAAACACGAAGACAAAATTAAAGTAAGAAAAGCAACAAAGTTCAATCACGATTTAGAGGACTACGAAAATGGTCGAATTTTTACCTTTTCGCGTAAATTTGATCCGATCAAGCGCCAACAATATGATGAAAAAACCAAAAGCAAGGAAAATAGAAACGAAGCTCAGGGCAATGTAGATACAGATAGCTTGGACACTATTTCGCTAACCAGTGAGTCCAGCACAGAATCGGCACCCATAGTGAAAAACAAGACCATTCTGAATGTAGGACAAGAAATTGATTTTTTAGTCGAGGCGAGACTGCAAACCTTGAGGCCCGACAGAAAATAGCAAAAAATGCAAGCGAACAAAAAGACGACGTGACCAACGCAAAAGAGGCAAAGAAAAACACAAAGAGGAAATGGAAAAAGAAGCAACAACAATAAGGGACAACAGTGTGATCAATTTATCAACTATAACACTTTCGAAGGCTGAAGAACGAAGAACAGCTGTTGGCCTTGGGTCTCAACTTTTGTCCAGGAGACAGTTTCAATTATGCAAGAACACGTATAGATGTATATTGCTATATTAGAAAACTGAAACTGAAAAAGTTCTTTGCACTTAAAGCCCTGAAAGATGCATGTGGTAGCAGTGATATAGAAAATGAAGAAACAATGACCAACCTAGCAGCGTCTGATGTTCCCAATCTACTTATGGTACACGACTTAGCTGAAGCGTCTCATATAACATCTGATTTGGATTTGGAAGAAAATGCCAACTTAGTTACACAAGAACGGTTAAGAAAAATTAATCATGTTCAGGAGGGTGCTGGGATCAGCCCCTTTAAACCCAAATCCAGTTTCGTTCCATTTATGCCAAAGGACAGTATTGATGTTTTTCATGAGCTTATTCTAAATGATCTAAAACAATTAAATCATACTGTCCACAAAAATAGAAAAGAAGGAAGTCTATTTTTTAAGAGAAAGGCATATTATGATTTGGTAAAGAAACTGGAGAGCAATCAGGAGGTGATTGTCAAAAAATCTGACAAGGGGGGGAACCTTGTATTCTGGCTAAGGAAAGATTATATAGTGGAAGCACTACGCCAGCTAAGTGATGTAAACTGTTATTTAAAACCCAATGTCAAAGAGTATGATAAAGCCAAAAGTGTGTTACAAAAATTGTTGGCATCATGGAAAAGACAAGGTCTAATCTCAATAGAAGAACACAAGTTTATGTTCAATGAGTTTCCGGTGCTGCCGGTTCTTTACCTAATTCCAAAGATTCATAAAAATGTTTTTCCAATTCCCGGGAGACCGATTATATCGGCCATAAACAGTTTAGGTGAGCACGTAGGCCAGTACGTAGATTTTTTTCTGCAAAGCTTGGTAACGGCATTGCCAAGTTATGTAAAAGATACTGGAGACTTCCTACAAAAACTAAACAAATTGGAATGGTCAAATGATTTGCTTCTTATCACTCTTGATATAGAAGCATTATACACAAGTATAGACCATAATCAGGGATTGGCTTCGGTTAAACATTTTCTGGAAACTAGGTCTAGCACTCTAGATGAGCATAACAAAGTTGTGCTGGAACTCATCAAATGGTGTCTTAACAACAATTATTTCCTGTTTGATAAAGATCTATACAAGCAGGTGAGAGGAGTGGCGATGGGAGCCTGCTTCTCCCCCAGCTATGCATGTTTACATGTTGGCTGGTGGGAGGAGCAGGTCCTCAAAACCACCTTCCAGGGGGAATACCAGACACATGTCATATCGTATCTGAGATATATAGACGATGTGTTCATCTTGTGGCAGGGCAGTGAAGAAGAAGCGGTTTGCTTTATAAATAAGATTAATGACAACATCTATAATCTAAAATTCACCTCCCATATTCACAAAAATTAAATTGAATTGCTTGATGTCAGAGTCTTTGTAAACAATGAGAAATGTGAAAGTACCCTGCATAGAAAATTGACCTCGGGCAATATCACCCTACACACAACCAGCTCCCATCCCAAACACCTCATTGCCAGCATTCCTTATGGAGAAATCTTAAGGTTAAAACGTAGTTGCAGCAATGAGGAAGAGTTCAACAAGTGTCAACTGGAGCTGGGTGACAGACTTAAGGCAAGGGGATATTCACAAAAAATCCTGTGTGATGCAATAAATAAAGCCAAAATCAAATCTAGAATGAGCTTATTTATTCCTGAGGTTGATACCTCAACGGTCCCTAACACTGCTGTAATCTCCAGGAGTATTAATACTCCAAGATTGATTACCACGTACAATAGAGAGGAACGGCAGATAAGGACAATAATCAACAAACACTGGCCAGTAGTGCTCACTGATAATGTTCTACGTAACAAAATAGCAGATAGACCTGTTGTCACGTTTAGAAGAAGTAGCACTATGGGCACGGTATTGGACCGAGTTTCACCAGAGGTCAAGCAAGTCACTATGTGGCTGGCACCAAAGAGGGGTTTCAAAAAATGCACGTCATGCCGTGCCTGCAACTTTGGTTGTAACATGTCCAAGTACTCTACACCTTTTAGTACAACCCCCACATTGATTTCGGGTAACTACAATTGCAAGACCGAATATGCTGTATATGTCCTGACGTGCACCTGTGGGCTGAGCTACGTGGGCAGCACGAAGCTGCAGGTGCACGTCAGGATCTTGCAGCATATAAGAGCCATTCTCCACAGCGACGCAACATATCCTGTTGCGAGACATTTTAAGAAGGTACATGCAAATAACATCAATTGCCTGTCTTATTATGTAATAGATGCTGTGGCAAAGAAAAGAAGGGGTGGCAATAGAGAGCGCCAACTCCGTCAGCTCGAAACAAAATACATTCTTGAGCTTGATTGTAAATGGCCTAACGGTTTGAATACTACAGAAGATATGCGCAGCTTTCTGTAAAATTATACTCCTGCTGCAATATTGTGGTTTTCTTCTGCAATCAAAGTTTTACTCTTGTAAATAGCATAAAAACTGTCCTAAATACAATAAGATATCAATTCTCTGATTCTACAAATTATTGTATTATATATATTTTTTCTTTTTCTCAGCATTGATTTCTCTAAAGTATTTAGTATATATAGAATCATACGCTTTATGATAAATGTGGCTTTGTTCCAATTATAGCACCATCCATAGAAATTAGATTATCTGTATTCTAGGAATGAATGGTTTTGCCCTACATTTGCAGTTGAGTATTTGAGAAGTCAATGTAGTTTACACTAGCACTTTATATTTATTTATGCACTGTTGCACAGATTCCCTCCCACTTGTGTTCGCACTGGTAAAAAGAAAAAACCACAAAGAAAATATGAATGGTCATAAAATCATGATAACATATAAAAAAATACATGTGCTGTCAGGCATATAAGACCAATAGGCCACATTGATTGAGATAAAAATAATCGGATTTATCCGGAAATAACATTGTATGGGCGCTGCAGCAATATAGGCAGTCTTGGATTTATCCAAAGAGAATCTTAAAATGAATTGTATTTATTATTTTATGAAGATTATGACATTTAAGCACTTTACATGTTTTTAAATGTTGTTTTAAACATGTGTACTGTTATATCAAGTGTGTCATGAAATATCATTCTGTCTATTTGGTTTTAAACTACAAAACAATTTCTTTGTGGTTACCTTAGTCTGTTGTTTATGCCCATTAACATGTGACCTATGATGTCAGAAAGTGGGAGTGGGATTATTCACTTTAAATAATAGATGGTGTTCTTTCCACTTTGACACGTGAACAAGGGCTTACGGGCTTGAAACGCGTTGTGTTGAGTCACTCGAAGTAAACCATACTTTTTCCCAAAGGAAAACCTCGGAGGTCTGTGTCTCTTTCCTCGCCTAATCCGCCGTCGGCGGAATCAGGAAGTGGTTCGAGATTCCAGGATATATATATATATATATATATATATATATATATATATATATATATATATATATATATATATATATTACCTACTGGCGGTCGCCAGTAGGTATATATAGTTAGGATTTTTTCCCTATGGGATTTTTGAAAATTCTATGTCTAATAACTTTGGCGTTTGTGGATGGAATTGGCTGAAATTTTCTGGAAAATGGAACATTTTGTTTCTGAGCAACCCCTGGAAATTTGGGGGGGGGGTTCGTCAAGGGGGGGCCGAAAAAAAAGGGGGGTCCCAAAACGTGTTTTTAACATTGAGTTTTCCATAGCGCGGTTGGCCTCACTTTTAGCCCGAACGGCTGAATGGATTTGCACGAAACTTGGCAAAATTGTAGGGACTGGTAGCCCGATGTGCCTTTGCTAGGTCTCAATATATGTGCTCCAGTGGATTTTGAGAAATTAACGTTCAAAAAAAGATATATATCTGTAAGCGCGCTCCGGGCAGCGCTCCGGTTCGCGGACTTTACGCGTACCGGAACTTCGCGTAGCGAAGCTGATTGGCTCTCCGGTGTCTGTCAACATTCTAAACAGTCCGGAACGGCCGCCATCTTGTCTCTCGGTAGGATTGAGAGACAAGAGGAGGCCAAAACAAAGGGGGAAATGACCATAAGGGGGCATAGTATATCCTCCCTGACCCCCTAGGTTTAATGTGGAGGCTTTAAAACGGCCCCGCGGGGCAAAAAAAATAAAAAAACATTTTTGTTTTTTTGCGTGGGTAGCGCCCGGTTCGCGAACCGGGAAGCGTTCTGGGCAGCGTACTATAATGAAAAATGAATGATAGACTTTTCAAATACTGTATGTTAATTGATTGTTGGTTTTGTTGATTATTTTTTAATTTTTTAAGTTTTTTAAGCAATTATTTATTATTGTGATTGTGTTTCAAAATTTAATAACATTTCTAACATTTAACTAGTTTATGAATTACATATAAAAATGATTAAAGACTCAAACAATTTTTTAATATTACATACAATTTTATTTTTCAGATTGTTTTTCAAAATTTAATAGAACGTCTAGCATTTGACTGTCCGATATGTCCTCTTGTTGAGTGAACATAAGTTCCCACATTTGACCGTCATCATAATGGAGTAAATGATCGACAGATTCTACACATTGAAGTAATTCATAGTCCCGTGACTCATCCATGAATTCTAAGTCATCAATGGGTTCCATAACTTGTTCATTGTTGCTGTCCAGAACAATTTCGAAGGAAACATTCTGCTCACCTTCCATTTTATTGCTGTAATTTGCATAAAAAATAAATATATCAGTAGTGATAGGGTACTGTTGGGTTTAAGTTCAGACAGGTACTTGTGAGTTTATAACAGAGAAGTAATCTATGGGCACTGTATGGTTTCAGGCGTGAAGTAGTACTATTAAAAAGTGCCTGTGAAGAAGCCTAAGTAAATTCATAATTATACCACAGAAACCTAAATCAATCCATAATTATAATAAAGAAGCCTTTCTCAATGTCTAACTCTTACAGAGGGATAGTATATAACTATCTGAAAATGTTTTCAAATTTATAAAATAATATCTCACCTTCTAAAAACAAGTTTAAGTTGTGAGTGAAAATGATCTTGCAATGTAATTCAGGAAGTAGTAGTCAAAATGGCTGTGTTTCTCTCTCTTTCTTTATATATATTCAGGTACATAACCAATCAAATGTCAGGTAAAAAAAGTAGAAAATGAAAGTAACATTTTAATTGGTTGTCAATTCCAACACTTCAGATGTGTTTTGAGAAGTAATTTACCTCAGGGTATTTAGAGAGGTGTACAGGCTAAATGGTTAAATGGAATTTCAATCAAATTTGTGAAAATGGTAGGGATTGGTATGTAGTATGAGCTAATCTATATTTGGTAAAATTGTCTCCAGTCGCTTTTCTGTAAACTACTTTCCCACCTTTTTTGATGGTGCGCTTCCCAGGGAGCGACCCGGTACGCGAACTGGTGAGCGCCCCGGTTCGCGAACCTTAAGCGTTACGAGAGTCCACCATTTTGTGTTTCGGTCGAATTAAGATACAAGATGGAGGGCAAATAATGTTCAGAATGGGTAGAAGGGGGCACGGTAGACTTATCTTGACCCCCTAGGTTTTCTGAGGGTGGCTGAGGAGGCCCATATGGGAGCGTACTTTGTTGAAAATTAGTGAAAAATGTTAGAGTAAAATAATAATTGTGAGTGATCAGATGTAGGGTAGCTCTGAGAAGAGCTTTTGGGTTTATGGTACATTTAGGTACTTATAAGTAGGTACCAATGCACAGTCTTAAATTCAGAATGAAAATTCTGTTGCCCTCATCTGAGAAGTGAACTCCATCTCCTCTGTAGATATCTTGCATGTAGTAACGCAAGTTATTGTTGTACAGGGAGCCCATTCCATGGTCTCTCATGTAAGCTGAAACAGATTTGTTTACATGCTTCCTCGACTTCTCAATTTGTGGACAAAATTGGTTTGACCACCTCCATTTCTGTCTTTGGCATATATTTGAATATACCAAGGCAGTCTGAGGAAAAAGTGCCATCAATTGCTCAAAGGTGTCCTTTAAAAGCATTTCCAGACCTACCCCAGTCAAAGTGCCCAAATCATTACCTCCACAGTGCACAATTAACAGGTCAGGTTTTGGCAAATGCATAAAGGTTTTCACCAATGGTATCAATTGGTGACATTTTAATCCTCTGTGGCCAAACCACTTAATTTCCACATCTTGTAAATTGAGGTTAGGTACATTCCTGTTCTCAGCATACCTCTGAGCCCAATAGATGTAACTATGTCCAACAATCCAGACAGAAAACATGGTGAGAGAAGCTTCTCCTGCAGTCAGATGAAGTGTGGCAATGAAATGGCAGTTGAAAAAATTAGAGTTTAAAATGAAAAAAACTGTGGAGTTTCTGTGTTAATGAAGCAGTAACAGTGATTGGTGGATTTTGATTGCTGAAAACAGAAAGTTAGGGTGCATGGATGAGTTCTTTGAAAGATGTATTTTGAATGGTCAATAAAAAATCATTAAATGAAAGATTGCAGTGGATACGCAGGTGCACTGAGAGTTCAGAGTTCAATTGCAACATTGTTGTGTGAACTTGCAAACACCAGAGGTCTTCCAAGAGGTGGTTGCCATGCAGAAAAGGCATGAAATGGCAGAGGGGGGAAGGGTTTTCATTTGAAAAAAAGTGAGGGAAGAGTTTTGATTGGGTGACATGAGAGATATGTGTGAAGAATTACAGCATTTCTGTGCTTTTGATAGCTGCAGACTCTGGAGTGCATACCTTTTGCTCTGCTGAAGACAAATTGGTGTGTTTCTGAGACTGTTTTCAAACTCAAAGTATTTGCTAAGGTGAGAAAATATTTCTTTAATTTAGATAGAGAATAGTGTGCTTTAAGGAGAAAATTATGAAGAAAGTTGTGTTTTTCAAATGTTGCTTTGTCTCAAGTGTTTTACAAATAGATTTTGTTTCTTTGAGAAAATGTAATTGGAGAAAATGTGAAGTATTAGTACTGACAGGGTGTTTTTCTGCATAGGAGCTGTGGAGTCTTTTCAAATTATGACTTGAAAATCGTTTTTGAGGAAAATGAATGGTTATAATATTTCTGACAAGGACATAATGGTGTATGCTTCTTTATAATGCAATTGACTGTCTCTGATGTTATTTTTCCCATTTCAATGTAAGACCTTTCTCTGTGGCGCAAATTGCTTGTAAATATGCTCCCACCTGTGCATGGCAAATTTAGATTTTGAATGTTTGTGTTACATAGCCATGTTAAAAGTGATACAAACATGCTGCAAAGGCAATCAAAAAACGCTTTTATGTGTCTTAAGGACATTTGATGTCATTTTTCCCATATTACATTAAAAGACCTTTCTCCGTGGGGCACATTCATTGTAAATATGGTTACACTTGTGCATGGTAAATTTAGATTTTGAATGTTTGAGTTACATAACCATGTTAAAAGTGACCCAAAAAAATTGCAAAGGCTTTCAAAAAACACTTTCATGTGTCTTAAGGACATTTTAAGTCATTTCCCTGTGGGCAGTGTTTTCAAATTATGACTTGAAAATCGTTTTTGAGGTAAAGGAATGTTGTTAAAATTTATGTGCGCCATATACCCCCAAATTTCTTTTTCAGGGGTGCAGCAGGGTGTTCTTGAGACACCCCTGCACCTTTGGAAAAATTCCTAATTTGCGATGAGCTAATTGCTAATCGCAAATTGCACCTTCATTCCTATGGGCATCCTGGCCCATGGAAATGAATGGGTAATTTGCAATTAGCAATTTGCTCATCGCAAATTAGGAATGGTAAAGAATCGCTATTTATTCCTTAAAATTTGCTATTTTGGAAATGCAAAATAGTTTGATGATACATATGGCGGTTGATCTCTAACAAGATAAGAAGCTTAGGGATACATTTATGATGACTGGCGCAATGAAGTGGACATCACTTACTTCATTGGTAGAGCTTTACATGTATTATCTCCTCTGTATTCTTCATCAAGCGTAACTTTAATCTGCAATCCTGAGTAGGCCTCACCTTAAACAAACCTCTGGATAGGCCACACCTTATCGTCATCATGAATTAATCATTTAAAATGCTAGGGACAGATTTATGATAGGTGTATGCCTCTTTTGCGCCACTTACAAAACACTGCCCATGGGGAAATGACTTAAAATGTCCTTAAGACACATGAAAGTGATTTTTAAAGCATTTGCAATTTTTTTGGGTCACTTTTAACATGGCTATGTGACTCAAACAGTTAAAATCTAAATTCACCATGCACAGGTGGGAGCATATTTACAAGGAATGTGCTCCATGGGGAAAGGTCTTATAATGTAATATGGGAAAAATGACATCAGAGACAGTGAAATGCCTTATAAAGAAGCATACACCATTATGTCCTTGTCATAAATTTACAAACCATTCCTTTTCCCTAAAAACGATTTTCAAATCAAAATTTGAAAACACTGCACATGTGGAAATGACTTAAAATGTCCTTAATTCAAAATTTGCTATTCCTTATTTTGCGATTGCACTGAAGGATTTGCAAATTTTGCGATTCCTTAAATGCAATGTATCAAACAAAAAATATGTAAAAAATGACATTAAGGATTTGGAAACTACCACCAACTTCTAGTTTGTGGTAATTTGCGAATTCTTTTCAAAAAGCTTTTTTTCCAAAAAACAAAAGGTGCCATATGACGCCAATACATGCCCTTAGGGCATGTATGTGCGCCATATGCCCCCAAATTTCTTTTTCAGGGGTGCAGCAGGGTGTTCTTGAGACACCCCTGCACCCTTGAAAAAATTCCTAATTTGCGATGAGCTAATTGCTAATCGCAAATTGCCCCTTCATTGCTATGAGCCTCCTAGCCCATGGAAATGAATGGGTAATTTGCAATTAGCAATTTGCTCATTGCAAATTAGGAATGGTAAAGAATTGCTATTTATTCCTTAAAAATCGCTATTTAGGAAATGCAAAATAGTTTGATCAAAATTCTGCGAATTTCGGCCTTTGCGAATGCTAATTAGACAAATGGTATGTATCAAACAAGTTTGATGCAAAATAAGGAATAGCAATATTTGCTATTCCTTATTTTGCGATTGCACTGAAGGATTTGCAAATTTTGCGATTCCTTAAATGCAATGTATCAAACAAAAAATATGTAAAAAATGACATTAAGGATTTGGAAACTACCACCAACTTCTAGTTGGTGGTAATTTGCGAATTCTTTTCAAAAAGCTTTTTTTCCAAAAAACAAAAGGTGCCATATGACGCCAATACATGCCCTTAGGGCATGTATGTGCGCCATATGCCCCAAAATTTCTTTTTCAGGGGTGCAGCAGGGTGTTCTTGAGACACCCCTGCACCCTTGGAAAAATTCCTAATTTGCGATGAGCTAATTGCTAATCGCAAATTGCACCTTCATTCCTATGAGCCTCCTAGCCCATGGAAATGAATGGGTAATTTGCAATTAGCAATTTGCTCATTGCAAATTAGGAATGGTAAAGAATTGCTATTTATTCCTTAAAATTCGCTATTTAGGAAATGCAAAATAGTTTGATGATACATATGGCGGTTCATCTGTAACAAGATAAGAAGCTTAGGGATAGATTTATGATGACTGGCGCATCACCAGGGATGTGCCAGTCATCCTGCGCCGCTGTTCTGCCACCCATGGTGTGCTGCATTTACAATGCGGCGCAGCATGGGGCAAAAATGGCACAGATGCGTGACGTATCTGTGCTGTAAAGGTGGCGCATTGCTGGAGTTGTATCGCAAGTGCGATGCAGCTCCAGCAAGGCTCAGGGGTGCCCCATCTCCACAATGTTGCGTCAAGACCTATGCCTGCTTAAAGCAGGCGCAGGGTTTTGACGCAGCTTTCTCCTATCTGATTGTAAATGCGGCACACCATGGGTGGCAGAACAGCGGTGCACGTTAACTGGTGCATGCCTGGGGATGTGCCATTTAACATAAATCTGCCCCTTTACATTTAAGTATGTGCAGGGGACACAGAGTCGGTGAGGCTTATCCAAGGTTAAGAAGAGATGAGTCCTGTTCACTGAAAAATTAGACATAGGCTTCACCTGCTCAGCATCGCTGGACATGGCTAAATAATAGCTGCAAAATGTTACTCTTGTTAAACAATTTTACTATTATAATCTCTGAGATTTGTCTCTTACTCTGGAACATCTCATTGTTGTTATCTTTCTTTAAAGATAAAGACAACATCAACATGAGCGATAATCTGCAATCAGTTCATTTTGACCTCATCATTGAACTTGTAATTGAAACATCAGTGGATGTTGATCCCTTGGATGATTTAAATCCTGAGGATGAAGAAGAACGTGATGAGGATGCAGATTTGTCCGAATTATATGACATAGGGTGGGAAGCTGACCTGCTTGATGCTATGGAACTATAAACATTTATTTTTAAAATTTATAATAAATAAAAAGTAAAAATGTAAACCGTTTAATTTAAAAATAAAGACACCTTCAAAAACAGGTTATGTGTAGTGTCTTCAATAAAATATTAAAATATGCTCATAAAATTAGATCAGATTCACATATAAGATAGCACAGGTAACATGAATATAAATTCCATTTCTTTTCTGCTATTTCTGTATTCTAAAATTGCCATGCACTAAAAAATCTTATATGTAAAAATGTAAAGTAGTGTTTTAAGTTTTTGATTACTGTTATTGATGTACTGTTGGGTAATAGTGGTTAATAACATTTTTAAATATATTTTACCACAGATTCAACTGCAGATCATTTCAACATTTCACCATGCCAACGAAAGAAAGACTGAGAAAGGCTGCAAAACGTCAAAGACAGCAGGTGATTGAAAAAAAGCTGCAGTCCTCTAACAAAAAGATTTGTCAAGTCAACAAGAAAGCACCGGGTAAGAGTACAAAAACATTCATAAGAAATATTTGCAGTAAAAAAAATATTACTACAGAAAATGTTTCAGTCCAGAAAAAGAGAAGCAATTCAAATGGAAAGGAAAGGCCAATCAAAAATGTTACTGCTAGAGCAAGAGATAACTCTGTGCATGATAGTAGAAGGAAACAACAGTTTAGGGACATTCGTAAACGAATGTTCCGCAACAGGATAATTGGCAATTTGTTAAAAAATATTAAGAAAGGTCAACAGAAAGTGGTTTTTTATAAGAGAAAAAAAAAAGTTGAGAAAGTTATTGATCAGGCATTTGAAATTAAACGTAAGTTATTTATTTTGATAATCAATAGAATTAGGAAGCTAAACAAGGCAATTTATGATTTCAAAAGAAATAGTAGATGGAAGAGAATAGTTAATCGTAGTAATTTTTGTGAAGTTTTTTCTGGAGAATGGATGCATAGTTCAAGCTGTGAGGCATTTTTTAATGAGGAGAGTTATTTCCAGGATAATGATTTGGTGCATGCAGTTGACACCAGTGGTCGTGCTTATGAAGTGAAAGATGGTTGTCCAGTTGAAAAAGAAAAACTTGTGACAACAGAGGCAGAAGAGGTGTTAGGTAATGAGGTTTTATGAAGACGTGCTAAGGGTCCTGTGTACACCTGGAAGTGTAGTAGTATTTGCAGTGTGCGACAGGATTCCATCAATTTGCTTTGTGATTTTGTACGGTCATTTAATAAGAAAAGTTTGAAGCAGAAAATAAGGTTGTTGCAAGAATTAGATCCTTGCAGAGTGAGAGAAGTGACAGGTTTGCATGGTCATTCAATGGCTTGTCTTTCCAGGAGAGTATGCCAGAGTGTTTTTCATCATTTCAGGATGCTAGCAGTGCATCATAATAAAGTGAGGAAATTAGTTAGAATGTTGTATTATGCTAAGAGTCCAGCAATTATGCTTAAAAAATTATGTGCTGCTCTTTTGCATGGTTCTGAAATAGATGTGAAGAATATATGTGAAGAAATTGAGTTTTGTTACTTTGGAAGTAAAGAGGAGAATGTTGAAATTGACCAAGAAGAAGCGGGTAATGTGGAAGATAGTGTACAGGTTTCCAGTACAGATAATTTCCAGAGGAAAATTGCCACGTTTCAGGTCAAATCAAGTGAGAGGCCAAATTTCACTTGTGTGTGTTGTCGACGCACTTATTATAAGAATCAGACTAAGTTAGTGGATTTATATGCAAAAAGTGAAAGGGAAAATAATAGTGAATGGAAGGATTTCGCAACATACTTGATGGTAGAAAATTGTTTTGATTTGGGATTGGATCAACGTGTGTGTACTTATTGTTGTTGCAAATTAAATCAAAACCAGATGCCTGCTAGAGCAGTTCATAATAATCTGGAATTGGTTGAGATTCCTTCTGAATTGAAGGATTTAAATACTTATGAATCTATTTTGATTCAAAGTATCCATCCCTTTCAGGCTATTGTAAGAATGGAGCCAAAGACAGGGAAATTGCCTCCATCAGATTTACAGAGAGGATTAAAGGGAAGAGTTGTTTATTTGCCTCTAGATTTGAAGAAAAACATTAACACAATTGGAGTAGAAAAAGTGGACGAGGAACCTCTGGTTATCTTAGTTAATGGGGTTCCGGCAAAGAATAAGAAAATATGGCAAGATTTAGTAGATGTTAGGAAAGTTAAAAAGGCAACATTGTATTTGAAAAAAAATAATAAATACTATAAGAATGTATATGTTGCAGAAGAGGAAGTAAGTGAGGAAGAGGATAGCGATTTGTGTGCTGGTCAAATTGAGAAAGTAGAAACTTCTACTAGTGAAGAAATATATGAACATTATAGTGTTCATCCTTTGCATTCCAAGGAAGTCATGGGGAATGCTATTGAGTTGTTTCAAATGAAACAAGCCAAAGGGAGTCCCATTAGTGTTTGGGAGGAAAGTTTGGAAGCTCGGTGTTTCCCACAGCTTTTTCCAACAGGTCAGGGAGGAAGATATGATGAGCGACCTCATCAAATTCCTGCTTCTGAATACCGGACTTTGCGATTGTATGCAGGAGATGCTAGGTTTCGACAATGCATTCCTTATTTGTTTCATCTCCTGTTTGAAAGCGATCTGTCTGGACTGTCATATGCAGTGAACCACATCTTGAAAAGTGGTATACACATGCAAAACATCTCGGCAAGTAACTTTATGGATAAAGTCAATGTCCAAGACAGTATTTTGGATTCTCACCTGATTAATCTCATGGCGTGTCAGCGTGGTACTAATAAGTACTGGTACCGTCGTCATGGTGATTTAAAATGTATGCTGAGGAACTTAGGTACTCCCACATGGTTCCTCACTCTGAGCTGTGCCGAGTATGGCTGGGAAGACTTACTTGAATTTCTACGAGAGGCAAATGCTAACGTAGAAAACATCGAATTCAAATGAAATGAAATGAAATGAAATGAAAAAGAAACTTAATTAAGCGCACTGTGGCCAAGCGGCTTCCTGGCGCTGGGGGGTACGGGGGAGAGGGGGAAGGAGGGGGAGGGGGGGGGGGGGGAGGGAAGGGAAAGAGAAAACGGGTTCGACACTGCAAACAATGGGACTAACCAGGGAAAGCCTGAAGAAAAAGAAAGGTTTTTAGTGCTTTTCGGAAAGCCGGGTAGGTGGGAATTGATCGGATAGAGAATGGAAGACTATTCCAATACTGGGGGGCCAGCACTGAGAAACGGGTGCCGCCAATGCGAGCTTTACGGAAGCGGGGGACTTGAAGAAGAAGTTGAGAGGACGAACGAAGAGTGCGAGAAGGGGTGTAGGGAGTGATCAAAGAAACAATAAACAAAGGGGCAGAGCGGGTGAAGGCCAGAAAAGCTAGGCAAGCTAATTTGAAGGAAGAACGAAGGCGTACAGGGAGCCAGTGAAGGGACTTGAGGACAGGCGTGATGTGAGAGAATTTGGGAAGTTGAAAAATGAGCCGGGCGGCCTGGTTCTGTATGGCCTGAAGCCGGCGCATTTCGTAGCCGGGGATGCCAGAGTAGAGGGCATTCCCGTAATCGAGACGGGAGGTAATGAGGGCTGAGATGATGGATTTGAGGGCATCAGTGGAGAAGAATCGGGATATCTTACGAATAAGGCGGAGGGATAAGAAACAGGATGAGATGACAGCACTAACTTGCGAATGAATGGAAAGGTCACTGCTGACTTTGAGGCCTAAAGTACGGACAGTGGGAACTGGAGTAGGGGGAGTGCCAAGAGAGAGGGGCCAGTAAGAAGGGGACCAGGGATTAGAGGGACCACCAGTGAGGACAAGCTCCGTCTTGTCGGGGTTTAATTTAAGGTGGTTCATGATCATCCAGTCCGAAATGAAAGTTAAAGTGGAACTGAAAAAAGAAGAAGAATCAGGAGTGGAGAGATCGAAGATGAGCTGGAGGTCATCAGCGTAGTTATACACGGAGACCCCCAGCTCACGAAGAGAAACGATAAGAGGAAAGATGTAGAGATTAAAAAGGAGGGGGGAAAGAGAGGAACCTTGGGGGACCCCACACACCAAGGGGCGGGGAGGGGCGGAAAAACCAGCAAACTGGACTGCCTGGGACCTACCCTGAAGGAAGGACTTCAGCCAGGATAGTGCTGACCCCCTGATGCCGGCTGCGCTGACACGGTCGAGAAGGATGGCATGATCAACCGTGTCAAACGCAGCCGACAAGTCGAGGAGCACCAGCGCCTGGGGGGAGTTGGAATCAGCCCCTCCCTTAAGTTCATCCAGGACAGCAGTGACGACCGTCTCAGTAGAATGACCCGGGCGGAAACCCGCCTGGTGAGAGGCCAGAAGGCCATGCCTCTCGATGTGAGAGGAGAGGCAGGAGGTGACGTGGCTTTCCACAATCTTCCCCAGGTAGGGGAGGAGAGAAATAGGCCTAAAATTAGAGGGTGAAGAAGGGTCTAGACCGGGTTTTTTTATTATGGGGAAAACAGAAGCTAATTTGAAAGAGGAGGGAACAGATCCAAGGGCCAGGGATGAATTAAGGAGTGTGAGAGGGGGTCCGGGGGAGTGAGAAAAAAGGGTTTGAAGAATCCGGGCCGGCGCGACGTCAGCTGGCGATCCCGATTTGACCTTGGCCAGCAAAGCAGAGAATTGTGCAGTAGTAATAGGGGGAAAAAGATCTAACGAAGAGGGTGGGGGGGGAGAGGCGGGAAATCCAGGGTTTGAGAGACTGCAGGAATGTTGGCTTTAATAGCAGAGATTTTATCAATGAAGTGATTATTGAGGGAGAGACAGAATGAGAGGGAAGGGGCGACACTAGCGCTGGTACGGTCGGACGTGGCCAGTTGCTTCACAAGTGAAAAAATCTCTCGAGATTTGTTGGAAGAGCGAGCGACTTTTTCAGAGAAGTATTCCTTTTTTGTCAAGATGATGGCTTTTTTATAGTCATTAAGTAGTGCCTTGTACCTAACGCGAAGAAGAGGACAATAGTGATGCCTCCATTGGCGTTCTGATCGTCTAAGATTAAGTTTTAACTCTTTGAGTTCACTAGTGAACCACCGGTGGGCCTCATGGGGCCGACCAGATTTGATATTTTTCAAAGGGGCGACGAGATCACAGGAGGAGGATAACCAGGCACCAACCGCATCAGCTTGATCTTCCAGGGAAAGGTCGGTCAAGTCAGGTGTGGTGGAGGTCAGAGAGGAAGAGAGAAGGGAGAGATCAGTCTTGTTCCAGCAACGTGCTGTCAAGTTCTTGGGGTAAGGGACTTTGGGATGAGAGAAAAAAGGAATGTTAAAAGAAATTAAAAAATGATCTGACCAGAGACAGGGAAGGATGGAAAGAACAGAAAGGGGGCAACGCAGAGACCAGATTTGGTCCAAGGTATGACCCTTAGCATGAGTGGGTGAAAAAACGTGAGGTGAAAAGTTTAAAGAGCAGAGCGTTGCAGAGAAATCTTTAGAAGTCTGGCTTTCTCGAGGATCGTCCGGCCAGTAGTTGAAGTCGCCTAATAGGACGACTGCCGAGTTATTAACTGATAAAGTGGCTAAAATATCTTGAAAAAGGGGAACAAATTGGGGCATTGGCGAAGGGGGCCGGTAGACAAGGACAAAGGTAAGGGGGTCAGTGAGATTAGTGGACCGAGCGACCAGGAAATCCACGTTGGGAATGGGAGAGAAGTCAAGAAGCTGAAACTTCAAGACACCCGGAGAACTGTGCTCTTTGGATCCAGTCAATGTATGTAGGTACTTCAATCATAGATTTGAAGCTATGATGTCTTTCATCATGAATAAGAAGAATCCACCTCTTGGAGAGGTGTTGGATTTCTTCTGGAGAAAGGAGTACCAAGCAAGAGGTGCTCCTCATATACATATGTTGCTGTGGATCAAGGATGCACCTAAATTTGGAACGGATCCAGAAGACTCAGTGATGAGTTTTATACAACAGTATTCTACGTGTGCTGTTCCAAACGCAAAGGAGAAGAAAAGCCTAAGAGAAAAAGTTCTGCGTTTCCAAAGCCATCGATGTGGAAAGTACTGTCGTCGTAAATTCCGAAACAAGGACAAGTTCTACACCAAATGTCGTTTCGGTTTTCCACGACCGGTGATTTCTAAAGGAAGAGTAAACAGTTTGATGTCTTCGCTGCGACATAATGTGATGAAGAAATCACCTAAAAACACATACAATTTGAAGAGGAACGAAGAGTCCAAGTACATCAACGACTACAACCCGGTGATTTTGTCCATGTGGAATGCTAACATGGATATACAGTTTGTGGCTGATAACTGTATGGCTGTGGCTTGGTATGTGACGTCTTACATCACCAAAAAAGAGAAGACAGAATTGAAGGATATGTGGGAGGACATTTCCCATGAAAAGAGCCTCAGCAAGAAGTTGTACAGTTTCAGTCTGAAGATGTTGTCGCATCGAGAAATCGGAGCGTACGAATGTTCTGACCGGTTGTCTTCAGCAAGTCTCTATGCCAAGTCCAGGAGTATCATTTGGGCGAGTCTTGGTCTTGCTGCAACGCGTAATCGAGTTCTCAAACCTGTGCGGGAAATTGAGTATTTGGCGGAAAAGGAGCCAAACAGTACCGACATTTTGAAGACCAACATGTTGGATACATATTATCCAAATCGAAGTATTCACCTCGAGAATGTTTGTCTGTATGAGGTTCTTCAAAATTACATATTCAAGAGGAACATCAAAGAAGATACTGAGAAAGGAGTGTATGCTGTAATAGGAAGTGAGGGATGTCTGGTCAAGCAAAGAAAATGCCACTTGGTAAACCATCGAAAATTGAGTGGCGAAACTCCTGAAAAAAAGGAGTTTTTCTATTTAGCACTTTTGCAACTTTTCAAGCCTTGGCGTGCAGAAGAGGAACTGCTTGGAGATTTTCTCTGTTACGAAGACTCTTTCAATGCCGCCAAGGAGACCATAGAATGTCCTGCTTTTCCCAAATATGTACAAATGTTGAATGCGGAAATTGAGCAGGAAGCAATGATTGCAGCCGAGATTGCCAGAGACAGTTCTCAGGACAGTCAGAGTTCTGCTTCATTGAGTCAGGATCCACTAGGAGGACCTGTTATCGAAAATGAAGCTGCCACTGCTATGAATGAAGTGGAAAGAGCCATGGCACATGCTCAGGAGGATGCGGTTAACTTAGAAGAGTTGGAAAGACAACTCAACATTGAGCAGAGGAAAATATATGACGAAGTTACCATGCAAATTGATCATGGATTAAGTCATGACAAGAAAGAGTGCTCATGTACGTCGTTGAAGCCTGTCCGACTGTACGTGAGTGGAGAAGCGGGAACTGGAAAAAGTTTCCTCATTAAAGCAATTTCATGCTATTTGCAGGAAAGGACAGAGTCATCGCTGTCTTGTGTTGTCACCGCTCCAACTGGACTGGCAGCACATAACATTAAAGGGATTACTTTACATCGTTTACTGATGCTGCCAGTGGAGCATGACAACAAATTACAATATCACAAGCTATCTGGAGATGCTTGTTTTGAAGTTTCAAGAATCTTGAGGAAAATGAAACTTCTTATCATTGACGAAGTAAGCATGGTTTCCAATGTCATGCTTGCCTTTGTGCATTTGAGAATGCAAGAAGTTCTCAAAACAGAGTATGATGTGTTATTTGGTGGCAAACACATCATTGTTTTCGGAGATCTTCTGCAGCTGACACCAGTGAAAGGGCAACCTGTGTTCAAAATGCTCACGCATGAAGATACCAGGAAGTGCCTAGGCAGCATTGGCAACGTCAATATATGGTTAAACTTCAATTATGCTGAACTGCATGAAAATATGCGTCAGGCGAAGGATGAAGTTTACAAGACTATTCTACAAGATGTTAGAATTGGAAAAGTGACCGAGCATGGGAAAGAAGCTTTACATGCACGATTACTGTCAAATTTATATCCAGAACAAGATGTTGTGCCTGAGAATATTTTTCAGAAAATTACTGAGAAGAAATCTGGAATATGTTTGATGCCAACTCTTGCAGAATGTGCCAAATTCAACAACAAAATGTTGCATTTAGAAAAGCAAGAGATTGTGAAACTGGAAGCTATTGACAGAGTAGAGCATATGGGATCAACAATTATTTTGTCTGAGAATCTGAAAACAAAATTGGATTCATTAGAGAAGAGTATATCTAAAACTGCAGGTTTTGAAAAGACTCTGAATGTGTGCTTGAACTGCCGTATAATTTTAAGAAGGAATTTACATGTTGAAAGAGGTCTGGTAAATGGATCAATGGGTAATGTTGTTGATTTTGTAAAATACAGAAATAGAGATGGAATTGAATTTTTAAAAATTAAATTTGATGGCATTGAGGAAGTACAGCTAATTGGTCGTTGCTATGCTAGATTTTTGCTTGTAAAAGACTTATATGTTCGCCGTAAGCAGTTTCCTGTTTGCTTGGCATATGCGGTGACAATCCATAAATCGCAAGGTTTAAGTGTAGACAGTGCATTGGTGAATATTGGCAGTTCTGTGTTCAAGGAGGGTATGGCATATGTGGCATTGTCACGAGTTAGAACTTTATCGGGATTGTACTTGATTGAGTGTGATGTCACAAGCATTTGTGCGGATCTAGATTGTGTTAAGGAATACAATAGGTTAAGAAGAGAGTATGCGCCACATTTGCCTCAATATCCTTTGTTTGAGAAACGTGTGGTAGGCCGGAAACAAAGAAATGTAACCAATACTGGGGAGGTTGTAGCAAAAAGACGAAAAGTCGATGAACCTGAAATTATAAGCAGAAACAAAAAGAATTCTGTTGAAGATGTTGTTGGTTTTCAATTTGAAAACAGTTCTGGTGTCAACTGCTATGCTAATGTAGTGGTTAATGTTTTGTTTTCTCTAGAAAATGTAAAAGAAGAGATTGTGGTCAATTCTGATCAAAGATTTTGCAGTTCGTTAAATTCTGTGTTAGAGAAATGTAGCACTGATAGAACAAACATAGAAAGTGTGTCTGAAATTCGAAATCTGTTAGACAGATGTTCAGGCCAAACACAATTCTCTCAAAATATTCAGCAAGATTGTCAGGAGTTTTTAATGTATATGCTTGATGTATTGCATGCTGAAGGTGTAGATGTAGATCAGCTGTTTGGGCTTTCTTATCAATGGCAGCATGACTGCGAGAACTGTATGGTATCAAGTACTACTAGTGTAGACTCAGAAAGATTTATATATTTAACTTTGCCAGACAGTAAATCAGTCTCCTTTAATAAGCTAGTAAAAGCAGCTGATCACAACATGGAGTGTAGCCAATGTAAATCTGAAATGATGTCCACATTATTTATACGAACATATGGCCCAGTATGTCATTTTAATGTTCCAACGATGTAGGCCTGATGGAACAAAATTGACAACTTTAATTAAAAATTTTGTGGCTTCGCAGTTGTCAATATCAGGAAGGACTTTTGTAACTGCAGCAATTATATATCATGACGGTCCTTCAATAACATCAGGACATTACACAGCTTATTTAAAGTCTAGAAATGGCTGGTCATTTTGCAATGATTCTGTTTTAATTTTCAAAAAAAAATTGCCGTATGACCTTAAAAACTCTTACCTGGTGTTTTTAAAACCAAAATTTTAGGGAAATAATCTCGGGATGTGCTCTGTGGAATTTCAAGAAGTTCTAATGGCTCCTACACGATTTGGCCTTGAGGATAAGTGTAGTTCAGAGACATAACTTCTAACCATAAGACTGGACGTCATGGAGAAATAAGTGCACTTTGAATGAGTTCAGAAAAACTATTTCTTTTTATAAGCTAATTGAAGCAGCCAATCAAAACATAGAGTAGAGGGAATGTAAGTCTGCAATGCTGTCTACTGTTTTACATTGCTTTGTGATTAAAAGTGATGTAGAGAATTAAATAATTGTAGTAGTCATAGAGGTAGTGTAAGTCTGCTTCATAGTAAGCAGTATCAGTGTCATAGGAAATGTAGAACATGACTGAGCAAGAAGGGGAAGATATTACTATTCCAGGATTGTGAAAATGATCTTCAACATTTTAATTCTGAAAGTTGCAGAAATGCCAAATGACGGGATTGGCTTACAAGAAATCCAAGAGTTATAAATGGCTCTGACAAGATTTGGCTTTGTGGAAACTTGTGGTAGAGAGCAAGAAGTCATTTATTGCATGTAACATGTTTTTAAAAACGATGGAGGTTTTCTTTCAGAAAGTGGCGGGCTGAAAGTAATAACAGCACAACAGAGTGTAAGCTGTTCATAGGACATCCTTTGACGTCATGGAAAGTAAGTTAACTTTAAGGAGTTCTGAATTCTGATTTGCTATGTTGTATGGGTTTTTTAAACACAATCATTTTGATTGTGTTTTTTTTTCCCCGCTGTTATATGATGAATACCTTCAAGTCACTGTTTTTAGTGAATTTTGATACATTCTGAGAACAGCAAAAATAAACCATTTAACATGTATAATTAATTCTGTACTGTTTGCATTTATGATGTATATGTAGAACTGTGTAGGAGGCATGGAGAAGGTGAGGCTTCTGTAAGTGTCAAAGTTGTTGCATGCAGTGCTGCACTTCTGCGTACTCTTTCATATGCTGGACTACATCTGCACAATGAGATACCTAAGCAAAGGAAACACAAGTGATGTGATTGTGAAATGAGCAAAAGAAATTGCACGTATTTCAATTACATCACCTGTGTTTCCTATCATTACGAATCACATTGTGCAGATCAAGTTTAGGTCTGTCCAGGGAAACAGAGGAGGTTTGGCCTTTGTTCAAGAGTGCAGTGGACATGACTCACTTCATTGGTAGACCTTCACATGTATTATGTCCTCTATTCTCTTCAACAACTCGAAATTTCATCTGCAACCCTGAGTAGGCCTCACCTCAAACAAACCTCTGGATAGGACACATCTTATTGGCATCCTGAAGCAATCATTTAAAATTTTAGTGTCTTGCGACACTTTTCTGAGACAACAGCAATGCAAAAGATGCACCATGTTTTAAGATAGGCCTCACTTCATCTGCATCAAGATACTGTTAGTTTAAAATGTATATCTTTAGGACTGTGTAGGGGGCCTGGAGAAGCAGAAGCTTCTGTAAGTGTCAAAGTTGTTGAAAAACTGTTTGTCCTTCAATCTTTTCCCTTGTCTTTTGTAATTTTTAAATACATGTTTTAATATTTTTCAAATGTTTGTTCTCTCTTTCACAGATTGAAAGTATAAAAACAAAAAGTGAGTAATTTAACGACAATTATAAGGTAAATGTTTTGTACTCTTTTCGTTACATTTCTATCACATTTAACTTCTATTAGTTCCACTGCTTCATTTCTTTAACCCTCAGTTTCCTGCCTTTGCTACTTCCCTCATTCCTTTCTCTATTACCTACTTACTCAACTCCTTCCACTCTTTTTCTCAGTCCCTCTCTTCTCATAGTTCCTCACTCTTGTTCACTCACTCCGTCTCTATTACTCTTAGTGTCTTTGACTGATCACTCTATCACTATTTGTTCATAATGCTTTCTCTGTGTAGTTGAAGCACACTAAGGGGCATATTATGAACACAGGCAATAAAATTATTGCTGTTTTTATTGGCAGAAAACTGGTGCAAAAGTGGTTTTAGCGGCAGTTTTCTGCCGCAAAAGCGGCTTTAGCGACACATTTCTGCCAATAAAAGCTGCAAAACTTTTATTGCCTATGTTGATGATATGGCTCTATGTTACTTACATTTCTTTGCTGTTTCAATTAATCTTTTTCTGTTATTTTTTGTTTTCTGTTTTCTATTTTTTCTCTCTGTTATTCCCCATGTTTTAATCTTATTTTGAACATTCACTCACATTCTCCAAGAAACTCTTCTTTGTTAATGTTATACTCTCTTTTTTTTTCTTTCACTTCCTTATCTATTTTGTTTTTCACAATTATAACCTCTTCCGTCTTTTCTTCGGTAAATAGATCTATTAAACAGTATCTCTTCTTTACTCCCTATAGCTGTCTTTCTTTTAACATCACTCTCTGTTTACTTTCCTTATACTTACTCTTTTTTTTTTTTTTTTGGTTAGCTCCCGGTCCGCGTACCGGGAAGCTAACCGGGAAGCGAACCAAAAGAAATAGAGCTTGCCAGAGTGCTAAACATTCTAGCAATTTTTTTTGAAAGGGGAGGTAGTTCTGAAAAGAACTTTTAAAAAAAATATTTTTGTTGTTTTATATATTTTTTTTTTTGAACATTTTTTTTTATTTTTTTATTTTTTGAACGATTTTATATTTTTTTTGGTTTTTTTTGGGGGGGGAAACAACAAAAAACAGGCATTGAAAAGGGCTCAACAGGAGCAAAAAAAAAAATTACTGGGGGCGGTTAGGGCAATTATGATGTTCATAAGCCAGGTTGATAGCATTTATACTCATATTACCACATGCTATCAACGCACCACAGTGCATACAAGTATGTTTCATGTGGCCAAAATTCTCTTGTATGTTTGGCACAGTTTCCCGTGCCTCTGCTGGTGTCAATGATATTGACGATCTTGATCTGGCCACAGGAGTTGATGTTGGATTTTCTTCCAAATCCCGTATTTCCGCCCGGCTGTAATTAAGTGGATGCTTCCTGGTCATGTGCCTATGCATGGTATGGTTCCCATAACTATATTTCTTATCAGTCCCTCTTAATAATTTATCTTTGCAGATGAGGCAGGTGACATACCTCGCATTCACTTTTTTTTGGCCTGGAGGGATTGAATAAAACTGCCAGATGAAACTGGCTTTCCTATGGGAAACCCGGGGCACCTCTTCCAAGAACTGTGGTTCTTCTCTCTCCTCTTCCTCCATTTCTTCCTCTTCCTCCTCTGTGTTGGTGATGACCTGGGGAGGTGGTCCTCTCTTCCCATGAGGAGGTGGTGGTGGTGGTGGGGGTCCACCAGCTGAAGCTACCATTGAAGCCATTGCTCAAGTATGAAATAAGGTCTTCCTCTCACAAAGATGAAAGTCAGAGTGAGGAAAGAAGGAGGGGTTTTCATCATTTGGGAAAAACAATAGTTCTCAACCAATGAAAAGTGTTATTTTTAGGTCACCTGACCTAGCCTTACATGATTATGAAACCAAAAGTGAAATGAACCAATGAAAAGTTTTATTAACAAGTCACATGACCTCTCACGCTCATGTTACGCGCTGCGGAACGTGCCTCGGATAGCTTCCGGGTCGCTAAGCTTCGCGCCTCGGTCCGCGCCCCGGAGCACTTCCGGGTGCGCTAACGCGGTACGTCACAAGACGCATTACGCGGCAACGCGATACGTCGCGCTTTCGCGACGCGCCGCGGATCGCTTCCGGGGAGCTGCGTTTCGCGCCTCGGTCCGCGCCCTGGGGCACTTCCGGGTGCGCTAACGCGGTACGTCATAAGACGCATTACGCGGCAACGCGATATGTCGCGCTTTCGCGACGCGTCACGATGTTGATTTCTAAAGCGGCAGTTGCGCAAACGGAATGTTTACCGGTTCGCGGACCGGGTCGCGGCATCAATTTGAGCTAACGGAAAGCTTTCCGGTTCGCGGACCGGGAGCGAAACAAAAAAAATATTTAAAAAAAATTATTAATAAACATATAAAATATATTTTTGGATTTAAAGAAGAATACATTTTACAGCTATAGATATTAGCTTTTAAAAAACCAATGAAATTCACTGAAAAAAACATAGGTTATAGACCATATATAGTTAGGAATTAGCATTTACAAAACCTTGAAAATTCACTGAAAAAACCATAGGTTATACACCATATATAGTTAGGAATTAGCATTTAAAAAACCTTATTTTACTCACACAAAACCATTGAAATTCCATATATAGTTAGTTGTACTAACTATATATCGCGCACCCGCAATCCACTGCTGATCATGTCACATATTACATCATTCATGACATGGTCAGTGACATCACTGATGACATCACTGATGACATCTCAAATGACATCACTGATGACATCACTGATGACATCTCAAATGACATCACTGATGACATCACTGATGACAACATCCAGTGACTGTATTTTTCTGTAAAGTTAAAATATGTCTTACATATTTAAGAATGAGTGGATGTATAAATGTCTGGATGAAGGATTTAGTAGGTGCATGACTGACTGTATGAGTGAGTGATTAAATGTGTCTCACTGAGTGCATGGGTTAGTGACTAAACTGTCTCAATTTGTGCATCATTATGTCTGTTGTTCTATAAACTGCTGCATGTGTTGATCATTAGCTATATGATTAACTATATGGGTTATTGATTGGTTGCCCAAGTATTTGTATGGGAGACTGAGAGTGTGTATGGGTGGCTGGGAGGTGTATGACTCTGTGCATAGATGTGTGAGCAGTTGATTCACTAGATGTATGGGTTCAAAAGTGCATGTGGAAACAGCTGTATGGGCGGTTGACTGTGTGCATGAGTGTATTGGTGAGTGAATGGATATCTCAGTGCTACATGTCAAAGTAAGTACATATGTAAAACACAGTACATGTGAGAGTTGACATATATAAATAACTGTGCAAAAGAGCCAGTGAATGTGTGAGTGGCTGTATGGATCATTGTGAACTTGTATCAGGGATTGTATAAGAGAGTAAATATGTGTTAGTATATGTTTGAATAAGTAAGGTGTGTATAACTGTATAGTTGAGGAAATGGAGGTGTGATTGATTCTTTGCATGACTGACTAGGTGTGTGAGTAACTCCATGGATGAGTGACAGTCTGTGAGTGTCTGTTTACACTGAGTGTATCTAAGGTTATATTAGAGTCTGAAGAGCTTCATCGTATTATCACATGAATGATGTCATCAGTGATGTGATCAGTAATGTCAAATGAGATGTCATCAGTGATGTCATCAGTGATGTCATTTGAGATGTCATCAGTGATGTCATCAGTGATGTCATTTGAGATGTCATCAGTGATGTCATCAGTGATGTCACTGACCATGTCATGAATGATGTAATATGTGACATGATCAGCAGTGGATTGCGGGTGCGCGATATATAGTTAGTACAACTAACTATATAGGGAATTTCAATGGTTTTGTGTGAGTAAAATAAGGTTTTTTAAATGCTAATTCCTAACTATATATGGTGTATAACCTATGGTTTTTTCAGTGAATATATATATATATATATATATATATATTCAACAACAAGTTGCCTGTAAAAGGGAGCCCACAAAGGTTCGTTTTCGTTCGCCTCACTTTTAATGAAAGAAAACCTCACAGGACAGCAGCAGTGCCTCGCTGGAATGAATCTTCTTTTCCGACGCGTTTCATGCTAAACAGCTCTTCCTCAGGAGCAGGCGACATAGTACTGGGTTGTGGATACGACAGAGTTCAGTATCTACTTTTGAATGATTAATGTTCCCGCCCTTCTGGGCGTGGCCCACCCAAGTGGTTTGTGGTAGCTGTAGTACAAGTGATTTCTCCAGTGAGCCATCGTATGCCAAACTCCAGAATTTCAACAATAAATACCCAAGTGGGTTGAGGTAAACATCGCCCGCTCTCCGCGATGTTCGTGACTTCTTCCATTGAGCTGAGCCTTTCCTAAAGTTGTAGCGTAGCTTGACGCCTCAACATGGCTACATAGACATGCAACGGTGCTTCCCCATGACCCAGGCGGAGCCGTATAACCTTCAACAACAAGTTGCCTGTAAAAGGGAGCCCACAAAGGTTCGTTTTCGTTCGCCTCACTTTTAATGAAAGTAAACATCACAGGACAGCAGCAGTGCCTCGCTGGAATGAATCGTCTTTTCCGACGTGTTTCATGCTAAACAGCACTTCCTCAGGGGCAGACAGCATAGTACAGGGTTGTGGATACGACAGAGTTCAGTATCTACTTTTGAATGATTAATGTTCCCGCCCTTCTGGGCGTGGCCACCCAAGTGGTTTGTGGTAACTGTAGTACAAGTGATTTCTCCAGTGAGCCATCGTATGCCAAACTCCAGAATTTCAACAATAAATACCCAAGTGGGTTGCGGTAAACATCTCCCGCTCTCCGCGATGTTTGTGACTTCTTCCATTGAGCTGAGCCTTTCCCAAAGTTTTAGCGTAGCTTGATGCCTCAACGGGGCTGCATAGACATGCAACGGTGCTTCCCCACGACCCAGGCAGAGCCGTATAACCTTCAACAACAAGTTGCCTGTAAAAGGGAGCCCACAAAGGTTTGTTTTCGTTCGCCTCACTTTTAATGAAAGAAAACATCACAGGACAGCAGCAGTGCCTCGCTGGAATGAATCGTCTTTTCCGACGTGTTTCATGCTAAACAGCACTTGCTCAGGGGCAGACGACATAGTACTGGGTTGTGAATATGACAGAGTTCAGTATCTACTTTTGAATGATTAATGTTCCCGCCCTTCTGGGCGTGGCCACCCAAGTGGTTTGTGGTAGCTGTAGTACAAGTGATTTCTCCAGTGAGCCATCGTATGCCAAACTCCAGAATTTCAACAATAAATACCCAAGTGGGTTGCGGTAAACATCTCCTGCTCTCCGCAATGTTTGTGACTTCTGCCATTGAGCTGAGCCTTTCCCAAAGTTGTAGCGTAGCTTGGCGCCTCAACGGGGCTGCATAGACATGCAACGGTGCTTCCCCACGACCCAGGCGGAGCCGTATAACCTTCAACAACAAGTTGCCTGTAAAAGGGAGCCCACAAAGGTTCGTTTTCGTTCGCCTCACTTTTAATGAAAGAAAACATCACTGGACAGCAGCAGTGCCTCGCTGGAATGAATCGTCTTTTCCGATGCGTTTCATGCTAAACAGCACTTCCTCAGGGGCAGACGACATAGTACTGGGTTGTGGATACGACAGAGTTCAGTATCTACTTTTGAATGATTAATGTTCCCGCCCTTCTGGGCGTGGCCACCCAAGTGGTTTGTGGTAGCTGTAGTACAAGTGATTTCTCCAGTGAGCCATAGTATGCCAAACTCCAGAAGTTCAGCAATAAATACCCAAGTGGGTTGCGGTAAACATCTCCCGCTCTCCGCGATGTTCGTGACTTCTTCCATTGAGCTGAGCCTTTCCCAAAGTTGTAGCGTAGCTTGACGCCTCAACGGAGCTGCATAGACATGCAACGGTGCTTCCCCACGACCCAGGCAGAGCCGTATAACCTTCAACAACAAGTTCCCTGTAAAAGGGAGCCCACAAAGGTTCGTTTTCGTTCGCCTCACTTTTAATGAAAGAAAACATCACAGGACAGCAGCAGTGACCTCGCTGGAATGAATAGTCTTTTCGGATTCGTTTCATGCTAAACAGCACTTCCTCAGGGGCAGACGACATAGTACTGGGTTGTGGATAAGACCGAGTTCAGTATCTTTATTTGAATGATTAATGTTCCCGCCCTTCTGGGCGTGGCCACCCAAGTGGTTTGTGGTAGCTGTAGTACAAGTGATTTCTCCAGTGAGCCATCGTATGCCAAACTCCAGAATTTCAACAATAAATACCTAAGTGGGTTGCGGTAAACATCTCCCGCTCTCCGCAATGTTCGTGACTTCTTCCATTGAGCAGAGCCTTTCCCAAAGTTGTAGCGTAGCTTGACGCCTCAATGGGGCTGCATAGACATGCAACGGTGCTTCCCCACGACCCAGACGGAGCCGTATAACCTTCAACAACAAGTTCCCTGTTTCCGGTCCAGGGAAGGCTTGGCTTGGCAGTTCGGGCTGGACTGTACCCATGAGGCACAGGGTCAGACTGATTTGCATATGGCCATGTCTGAACTGGGGTGGCAGAGTAGGCTAAAGAACGGTGATGGACTTAACCCAGATCTGTTGACTGGGTGTGAGTGTTTGATTGGTTCAGATGCTCCGTCCATCACCACCTCCTTTTGTACCGCTTTGTTTGCCATAAGTTGGCAGGGTTTGCTCAGACGTGAGTCCCTTGCTCACTTTGCCACTGGATTCAAGCAAGCCTGGCTGAAGACGGCTGTAATGCCAGAAATCGGTCCTAGGAAGCTTGTTTCCGGTCCAGGGAAGGCATGGCTTGGCAGTTCGTGCTGGACTGTTCCCATGAGGCACAGGGTCAGACTGATTTGCATATGGCCATGTCTGAACTGGGGTTGCAGAGTGGGCTGAAGAACGGTGATGGATTTAACCAAGATCTGTTGACTGGGTGTGAGTGTTTGATTGGTTCAGATGCTCCGTCCATCACCACCTCCTTTTGTACCGCAACAGAATAACAGGCACTGCAAGTGCAATCCGTTCATTCTGATGTGTTCTTGATGCTTTTTACAGCAGGAACAACCTCCAAGGGGCCAGAACTGGATTTGGCACCACAAGGCAGGTCATAACTCCCAGCAGTGGAGTTCAAGGATGCTGCAGGTGAAGTTTTTGTATCCCTGGGACTTCTTAACAGGAGTCAAGCTCTACTTCAAGCACTTGGAGAAGCTTCCCAAGCAGGATAGAGAAAAGTAAAAGTCCAGTTCTTTCCACTGTCCATAGACAGAAGCAGCAACTGCAGGCCAACCCAGCAAAGCAACACACAGCAAAGGGTCCGTACACCTCCTGACAGCTCTTCAGCTTTTCTTGTTGGCAGGGTCCTCTTGATCCAGAAGTGTTCTAAAAGTCTGGGGTTTTAGGTTCAATACGTATGCCCCTGTTATCCCTTGAAGTAAGCATTCTTCAAAGGACTGTCTTTGTAGTACACAAGCTCTTGTCCTGCCTGGTCTTGACTCCAGACACACTCTGGGGGTGGAGACAGTATTGCAGAGGCCAGGCACAGCCCTATACAGACGCAAGTGACAGCCCCTCCCACCACTCTAGCTCAGGAAGGCCAATCAGTCTGGTGATGGGCCATCAGGATATGCATGGCACACCTCAACTCCCTTTGTGTGACTGTCTAGAGTAAATGCACAAACAGGCCCTTGTCAGTTTAAACAAAATGTTGCTTCTACAGGCAGGTAGAGGCACAAGATGGTTAAACAAGGAAATGTCCACATTCTAAAAGTGGCATTTTCAAACACACAATTTGAAAACCACCATCAATAAAAGTTGTGTTTTTTTAATTCTGCGCTAAGAGAGCCCAAACTCCAAATCACTAGCTGTTCCAAATTGAAAGCTATACTTGTAGAATACTACAAGGCAGCTCCAATTATAGCATACAGCAGAGATAGTCCTTGCAACAGTGAAAAACGAAACTGCCAGTATTTCAATAACAAGACATGTATAACACAGCAGTGCCTGTCCTACCTTTCATCTACACTGCACCCTGACCATGGTGGTACCTTTGGCCTACCTTAGGGATGCCTTACATGTAGTAAAAGGGAAGGTTAGGGCCTGGCAAGTGGGTTCACTTGCCAGGTCAACATGGCAGTTTAAAACAGCACTCACAGCGACTGCAATGGGAAGTCTGAGACACGTTTACAGGTCTACTCATGTGTGTGGCACAACCAGTGCTACAGGCCCACTAGTAGCATTTGATGTACAGGCCTGGGGCATACACACAGTGCACTTTACTAGGGACTTACCAGTAAATCTAATATGCCAATCATGGAGAGCCATCAGTATTACAATTTACACAGGGAACACTTTCACTTTAGCACCGATCAACAGTGATAAAGTACCCAGAGTACCTAAACCATCACAAAATGAAACCCAGCATAACTAAAAATACTAAAGGTAGAGTAAAAAAGAAAGGAGAAACCACCCCAAGGATGCCAGGTTTAACATTTATCACAATACTTTATAGAGTTAGTCTTGTCAAAGTGTAATAAATGCTGTAGTGAAATTAATATAATACTGAAAGCATTTAGTTCAAGCAAACAGAAATTATATTGTAATAATTGAAATATGTATTTAACCACTGAACATCAGGTCAATATATCCATTCACTATCATGAAAACGATCTGCTTCAATTTCATTGGGTGCAGGCTGGGCTTTAAGTTTTATGAAAAAAATATGTGGTTTGTAATAGAGGTGTGGCTTTTGTAATTAGGTCTTGGCTTAAACATGTGACCAAAAAAATCTGTTTTATTGCATTCAATTAAATCACACCGCAACTGCCATTCACCTTCAACAAGTATGCACTATTGGTTTTGTCAATGCTTGCTCTCTGTATGAGATAAATGAGTGATAACAATGATTTTATTATACATAATATTGAAGACGTTTCAATCTTGAAACAATGAGATTATAAGTTAAACACTACTGAGGTCTGTGGAAGAAGTTGTGGTCCGCACAGTGTACCAGTGAGTCCTGCTCTTCCCTTCACACCACATTTTTTTCCAGTCTGGTTAGACACTTGTGCCCTTTTACTCATTAAACCTTTCTGACATCCTCCACCTCCATATCTCACACCTCATTCCATTCCACGTCAGCACTGTATTTTCACTTTCCCTTGTATGTACTTCCTAGCACCTTCTTTACTTCACCACCCCAAACACGCAACTCACTTGTAAGCATTATGCTTTGTTAATATTTTGACCATTTATAATATTTTGACCACTGGTATACTTGGCCAAAGCTCTGTGCACTCAGCAGAGAGGACAAGGATTGGATGACAATGTATTCTGAACACCTTTTGACCCACTGACAGTTACTGATAAAACTTGTATTGCCTTCAGCCTCAACTCTAGCCCTCTTAATTGTAGTCCGAAGGCGACTCAGTTCAAAGTATGCACAATACAAGAGAAATATGCTAGGTAAAAATAACTACAGAAACATATCAAACACTCTAACAGAATGGAAAATTAAGTAAATGATGTCAAATGTAAGCAGTAAATAAATCACCTACTTTCTTTGCCTCACGTGTTTTACATCCATTGTTCAGAAGTCTATAAGTGTTTTTGACCTTAAAGTTAAGGACATAAATAAAGGTTGTGCCAAAGACCCCTTTCAATGTTAGCTTTTATTTACTGATACAAAACACAAAAGAGCAGATCAAGTCTGGGAGAGGTGTGTGCCTGCAATAGCTGACGTGTGGTACTAATGGTGAGTACGTGAAACAAAGGGTGCCAGACATGAAGACTATTGGCGGCAGGAGGCTGAAAAAATTCCCATCAGACCACCCATGTGGTGGAGTTTGCGTCATGTGGGAATTAATGATCATGCCATCCCAAATCCGACCAAATAGTGCCGGAATAGATGTCAAATAAATATGATCATTATGTGCATCCTAAAGTGATGTAAACTATGAAAGTGCAGTGCTCAAAAATAATTAAAATTGGCTACCCAGACTCCAAAGAACGTTCAAACTAGAGGTCCGAGTGTCAAAGATTAAAAACACGCTAGGTAGTAAGACTACCCTATGGCGCTAGACAGTGTGGTCGACATGTTTCAGCCTTCAGGGCATCTGACCCGGCTTTCTTCAGGACCTTTAACAAATATAGCTACTGCAACTACAAATGAGATGTCATAGTGAAAAAATATGATAATAACAAACATGTACTTGAAAAGTTACATATATATCAGAAATGTGGAATACTTAAATGTCCACTGAAGGAAAAGTAATAAATCTTCTTCCTATCAGAAAAACCAAAGAGACAAAATGTCAAGCAACACCAAGTGCCACATAAACACCATAGCACACACACGAAAAGACAATACAGACACACCTGCATGAATAATTTACATTCTGCATTCGAGAGAAGCATAATAGCTTAATCACATTGAGGAATTTCCTCACGGTGATACTCACCCAGCTTTGTGTGGGTGATGGCCTCACCTCATCCGGCAACCGCTCGGGAGTATGAGGCCCCGCTCTGTAGTGTAGAAAAAGGCACAGTAAGCACACAACTTTACCGTGCCTGACCAATTGCTCTACACTTAAAATCCAACAAATGTGTGGTAGTTACCCCTCTGCCGAACTCAACACCAACAATCATCAGAGCTTACAAGGAGGGTATGATGTTAGTCATGTTTGCAAGGCAATGTCCTAATACTACTGGGTACCTCTAGGTAACTCTATTTGACGTGATACATTTATTACCATGGCCTATTTTGCAACCAAGGTGCCTAAATATGGGATGGATGTCTTAACGTCCACCCTTAGGTAGCTAACTGAGCCTATCTCAATGCTAAAAATGCTAAATTACAAAGAAATATCAGGGAGCAAGGCCACCACCCCAACGAAGAGTAATGGGGACGAGGGGCCACATTGGCTCTATTATCTGTGGCTGACTCAGTAGCATAACCTGCTGAGCAGAGCTACACTCCAGTAAAGTAAGGCCCTAACCGTCTTACCTATCCGTCGGTGCCTCAGAACTGATGGCGAGCGGAAGTGGAGGTAAGCTACAGCAAAGTCCTTCCTCCTTAAGTAGTCGGCCCAATTGAGGCAACGAGTCCTCCAAACTGTACCCCATAGGCAGGAAAGCGCAAGGTCCCGCGGGAGAGACCACTAGCTTGTAGCGCATGCGTGGAGAGGTGACAGACACTGCTCTCTCGCGCATGTGCAGACAGCAGTTAACGCAAAACCCCCTACAAACAGCTAAAGATGTTAGTCGTGTAATATTACGTCGTGTGGCTCGCAGCAAGTATGAAATGCCGAATAAATAGTTTACTTTTAAGTGGATTAATTCCAAAGATAAATTAGTGATTTCCCTAGATATGAACGAGTGTATGCCCCTAGGGGAGATATTGCTCTACTGATATGAGCTTAGCAGATCACAACGGATCGGGTTCAACAGTATATTGACACTGTAATTACAAAAAGGATAGCGAGGCCACATCTCCCGTAGTGGAGATCACCAATATCAGATGGAATGGAACGTCATACTCCATCACTTATGGTGAGGCGTTGGAAAATGATGTGATCATATATCAGTAAGGGGACTTGGTCTTAAAAGCCCGTGCCGTGCAGGGAGACATTTAGCTGGCGGTGATTAGTCAACTGACTATTCATGAAGAGGAGAAGACAATGTCTTGACTAGAGCCAAGACTACTAATTAGGGCACATATATCATCATGTGTACCTCTGTAGTAAAAAAAGGGTGACGAAACCCCTTGAATAATTTTACTTATGAGCAATGATGGAGAACAGTGAAGGCAGACAGAGAGGCAACACACACAATTAGGTTGGATGAGCTAAAAGGTGCAAACTATACTGCGTTTGCTACCTAGTTTAATAGACCCGCAACCGGAAGTTGCACTAAATACTGAGAAACAAGAAGGGTGTGTGGAGGGTCAGGGGGACTGTTTAATGACCTGTCTGCTCGCTCCCCTGTTTTAAAGATACAAAACACAAAAGAGCAGATCAAGTCTGGGAGAGGTGTGTGCCTGCAATAGCAGATGTGTGGTACTAATGGTGAGTACGTGAAACAAAGGGTGCCAGACATGAAGACTATTGGCGGCAGGAGGCTGAAAAAATTCCCATCAGACCACCCATGTGGTGGAGTTTGCGTCATGTGGGAATTAATGATCATGCCATCCCAAATCCGACCAAATAGTGCCGGAATAGATGTCAAATAAATATGATCATTATGTGCATCCTAAAGTGATGTAAACTAAGAAAGTGCAGTGCTCAAAAATTATTAAAATTGGCTACCCAGACTCCAAAGAACGTTCAAACTAGAGGTCCGAGTGTCAAAGATTAAAAACACGCTAGGTAGTAAGACTACCCTATGGCGCTAGACAGTGTGGTCGACATGTTTCAGCCTTCAGGGCATCGGACCCGGCTTTCTTCAGGACCTTTAACAATTATAGCTACTGCAACTACAAATGAGATGTCATAGTGAAAAAATATGATAATAACAAACATGTACTTGCAAAGTTACATATATATCAGAAATTTGGAATACTTAAATGTCCACTGAAGGGAAAGTAATAAATCTTCTTCCTATCAGAAAAACCAAAGAGACAAAATGTCAAGCAACACCAAGTGCCACATAAACACCATAGCACACACACGAAAAGACAATACAGACACACCTGCATGAATAATTTACATTCTGGATTCGAGAGAAGCATAATAGCTTAATCACATTGAGGAATTTCCTCACGGTGATACTCACCCAGCTTTGTGTGGGTGATGGCCTCACCTCACCCGGCAACCGCTCGGGAGTATGAGGCCCCGCTCTGTAGTGTAGAAAAAGGCACAGTAAGCACACCACTTTACCGTGCCTGACCAATTTCTCTACACTTAAAATCCAACAAACGTGTGGTAGTTACCCCTCTGCCGAACTCAACACCAACAATCATCAGAGCTTACAAGGAGGGTATGATGTTAGTCATGTTTGCAAGGCAATGTCCTAATACAACTGGGTACCTCTAGGTAACTCTATTTGACGTGATACATTTATAACCATGGCCTATTTTGCAACCAAGGTGCCTAAATATGGGATGGATGTCTTAACGTCCACCCTTAGGTAGCTAACTGAGCCTATCTCAATGCTAAAAATGCTAAATTACAAAGAAATATCAGGGAGCAAGGCCACCACCCCAACGAAGAGTAATGGGGACGAGGGGCCACATTGGCTCTATTATCTGTGGCTGACTCAGTAGCATAACCTGCTGAGCAGAGCTACACTCCAGTAAAGTAAGGCCCTAACCGTCTTACCTATCCGTCGGTGCCTCAGAACTGATGGCGAGCGGAAGTGGAGGTAAGCTACAGCAAAGTCCTTCCTCCTTAAGTAGTCGGCCCAATTGAGGCAACGAGTCCTCCAAACTGTACCCCATAGGCAGGAAAGCGCAAGGTCCCGCGGGAGAGACCACTAGCTTGTAGCGCATGCGTGGAGAGGTGACAGACACTGCTCTCTCGCGCATGTGCAGACAGCAGTTAACGCAAAACCCCCTACAAACAGCTAAAGATGTTAGTCGTGTAATATTACGTCGTGTGGCTCGCAGCAAGTATGAAATGCCGAATAAATAGTTTACTTTTAAGTGGATTAATTTCAAAGATAAATTAGTGATTTCCCTAGATATGAACGAGTGTATGCCCCTAGGGGAGATATTGCTCTACTGATATGAGCTTAGCAGATCACAACGGATCGGGTTCAACAGTATATTGACACTGTAATTACAAAAAGGATAGCGAGGCCACATCTCCCGTAGTGGAGATCACCAATATCAGATGGAATGGAACGTCATACTCCATCACTTATGGTGAGGCGTTGGAAAATGATGTGATCATATATCAGTAAGGGGACTTGGTCTTAAAAGCCCGTGCCGTGCAGGGAGACATTTAGCTGGCGGTGATTAGTCAACTGACTATTCATGAAGAGGAGAAGACAATGTCTTGACTAGAGCCAAGACTACTAATTAGGGCACATATATCATCATGTGTACCTCTGTAGTAAAAAAAGGGTGACGAAACCCCTTGAATAATTTTACTTATGAGCAATGATGGAGAACAGTGAAGGCAGACAGAGAGGCAACACACACAATTAGGTTGGATGAGCTAAAAGGTGCAAACTATACTGTGTTTGCTACCTAGTTTAATAGACCCGCAACCGGAAGTTGCACTAAATACTGAGAAACAAGAAGGGTGTGTGGAGGGTCAGGGGGACTGTTTAATGACCTGTCTGCTCGCTCCCCTGTCTTAAAGATACAAAACACAAAAGAGCAGATCAAGTCTGGGAGAGGTGTGTGCCTGCAATAGCAGACGTGTGGTACTAATGGTGAGTACGTGAAACAAAGGGTGCCAGACATGAAGACTATTGGCGGCAGGAGGCTGAAAAAATTCCCATCAGACCACCCATGTGGTGGAGTTTGCCTAGCGTGTTTTTAATCTTTGACACTCGGACCTCTAGTTTGAACGTTCTTTGGAGTCTGGGTAGCCAATTTTAATTATTTTTGAGCACTGCACTTTCTTAGTTTACATCACTTCAGGATGCACATAATGATCATATTTATTTGACATCTATTCCGGCACTATTTGGTCGGATTTGGGATGGCATGATCATTAATTCCCACATGACGCAAACTCCACCACATGGGTGGTCTGATGGGAATTTTTTCAGCCTCCTGCCGCCAATAGTCTTCATGTCTGGCACCCTTTGTTTCACGTACTCACCATTAGTACCACACGTCTGCTATTGCAGGCACACACCTCTCCCAGACTTGATCTGCTCTTTTGTGTTTTGTATCTTTAAGACAGGGGAGCGAGCAGACAGGTCATTAAACAGTCCCCCTGACCCTCCACACACCCTTCTTGTTTCTCAGTATTTAGTGCAACTTCCGGTTGCGGGTCTATTAAACTAGGTAGCAAACGCAGTATAGTTTGCACCTTTTAGCTCATCCAACCTAATTGTGTGTGTTGCCTCTCTGTCTGCCTTCACTGTTCTCCATCATTGTTAATAAGTAAAATTATTCAAGGGGTTTCGTCACCCTTTTTTTACTACAGAGGTACACATGATGATATATGTGCCCTAATTAGTAGTCTTGGCTCTAGTCAAGACATTGTCTTCTCCTCTTCATGAATAGTCAGTTGACTAATCACCGCTAGCTAAATGTCTCCCTGCACGGCACGGGCTTTTAAGACCAAGTCCCCTTACTGATATATGATCACATCATTTTCCAACGCCTCACCATAAGTGATGGAGTATGACGTTCCATTCCATCTGATATTGGTGATCTCCACTACGGGAGATGTGGCCTCGCTATCCTTTTTGTAATTACAGTGTCAATATACTGTTGAACCCGATCCGTTGTGATCTGCTAAGCTCATATCAGTAGAGCAATATCTCCCCTAGGGGCATACACTCGTTCATATCTAGGGAAATCACTAATTTATCTTTGAAATTAATCCACTTAAAAGTAAACTATTTATTCGGCATTTCATACTTGCTGCGAGCCACACGACGTAATATTACACGACTAACATCTTTAGCTGTTTGTAGGGGGTTTTGCGTTAACTGCTGTCTGCACATGCACGAGAGAGCAGTGTCTGTCACCTCTCCACGCATGGACTACAAGCTAGTGGTCTCTCCCGCGGGACCTTGCGCTTTCCTGCCTATGGGGTACAGTTTGGAGGACTCGTTGCCTCAATTGGGCCGACTACTTAAGGAGGAAGGACTTTGCTGTAGCTTACCTCCACTTCCGCTCGCCATCAGTTCTGAGGCACCGACGGATAGGTAAGTCGGTTAGGGCCTTACTTTACTGGAGTGTAGCTCTGCTCAGCAGGTTATGCTACTGAGTCAGCCACAGATAATAGAGCCAATGTGGCCCCTCGTCCCCATTACTCTTCGTTGGGGTGGTGGCCTTGCTCCCTGATATTTCTTTGTAATTTAGCATTTTTAGCATTGAGATAGGCTCAGTTAGCTACCTAAGGGTGGACGTTAAGACATCCATCCCATATTTAGGCACCTTGGTTGCAAAATAGGCCATGGTTATAAATGTATCACGTCAAATTGAGTTACCTAGAGGTACCCAGTAGTATTAGGACATTGCCTTGCAAACATGACTAACATCATACCCTCCTTGTAAGCTCTGATGATTGTTGGTGTTGAGTTCGGCAGAGGGGTAACTACCACACGTTTGTTGGATTTTAAGTGTAGAGCAATTGGTCAGGCACGGTAAAGTTGTGTGCTTACTGTGCCTTTTTCTACACTACAGAGCGGGGCCTCATCCTCCCGAGCAGTTGCCGGGTGAGGTGAGGCCATCACCCACACAAAGCTGGGTGAGTATCACCGTGAGGAAATTCCTCAATGTGATTAAGCTATTATGCTTCTCTCGAATGCAGAATGTAAATTATTCATGCAGGTGTGTCTGTATTGTCTTTTCGTGTGTGTGCTATGGTGTTTATGTGGCACTTGGTGTTGCTTGACATTTTGTTTTTTTGGTTTTTCTGATAGGAAGAAGATTTATTACTTTCCCTTCAGTGGACATTTAAGTATTCCAAATTTCTGATATATATGTAACTTTTCAAGTACATGTTTGTTATTATCATATTTTTTCACTATGACATCTCATTTGTAGTTGCAGTAGCTATAATTGTTAAAGGTCCTGAAGAAAGCCGGGTCAGATGCCCTGAAGGCTGAAACATGTCGACCACACTGTCTAGCGCCATAGAGTAGTCTTACTACCTAGCATGTTTTTAATTTTTGACACTCGGACCTCTAGTTTGAACGTTCTTTGGAGTCTGGGTAGCCAATTTTAATTATTTTTGAGCACTGCACTTTCTTAGTTTACATCACTTTAGGATGCACATAATGATCATATATATTTGACATCTATTCCGGCACTATTTGGTCAGATTTGGGATGGCATGATCATTAATTCCCACATGAGGCAAACTCCACCACATGGGTGGTCTGATGGGAATTTTTTCAGCCTCCTGCCGCCAATAGTCTTCATGTCTGGCACCCTTTGTTTCACGTACTCACCATTAGTACCACACGTCTGCTATTGCAGGCACACACCTCTCCCAGACTTGATCTGCTCTTTTGTGTTTTGTATCTTTAAGACAGGGGAGCGAGCAAACAGGTCATTAAACAGTCCCCCTGACCCTCCACACACCCTTCTTGTTTCTCAGTATTTAGTGCAACTTCCGGTTGCGGGTCTATTAAACTAGGTAGCAAACGCAGTATAGTTTGCACCTTTTAGCTCATCCAACCTAATTGTGTGTGTTGCCTCTCTGTCTGCCTTCACTGTTCTCCATCATTGCTCATAAGTAAAATTATTCAAGGGGTTTCGTCACCCTTTTTTTACTACAGAGGTACACATGATGATATATGTGCCCTAATTAGTAGTCTTGGCTCTAGTCAAGACATTGTCTTCTCCTCTTCATGAATAGTCAGTTGACTAATCACCGCCAGCTAAATGTCTCCCTGCACGGCACGGGCTTTTAAGACCAAGTCCCCTTACTGATATATGATCACATCATTTTCCAACGCCTCACCATAAGTGATGGAGTATGACGTTCCATTCCATCTGATATTGGTGATCTCCACTACGGGAGATGTGGCCTCGCTATCCTTTTTGTAATTACAGTGTCAATATACTGTTGAACCCGATCCGTTGTGATCTGCTAAGCTCATATCAGTAGAGCAATATCTCCCCTAGGGGCATACACTCGTTCATATCTAGGGAAATCACTAATTTATCTTTGAAATTAATCCACTTAAAAGTAAACTATTTATTCGGCATTTCATACTTGCTGCGAGCCACACGACGTAATATTACACGACTAACATCTTTAGCTGTTTGTAGGGGGTTTTGCGTTAACTGCTGACTGCACATGCGCGAGAGAGCAGTGTCTGTCACCTCTCCACGCATGGACTACAAGCTAGGGGTCTCTCCCGCGGGACCTTGCGCTTTCCTGCCTATGGGGTACAGTTTGGAGGACTCGTTGCCTCAATTGGGCCGACTACTTAAGGAGGAAGGACTTTGCTGTAGCTTACCTCCACTTCCGCTCGCCATCAGTTCTGAGGCACCGACGGATAGGTAAGACGGTTAGGGCCTTACTTTACTGGAGTGTAGCTCTGCTCAGCAGGTTATGCTACTGAGTCAGCCACAGATAATAGAGCCAATGTGGCCCCTCGTCCCCATTACTCTTCGTTGGGGTGGTGGCCTTGCTCCCTGATATTTCTTTGTAATTTAGCATTTTTAGCATTGAGATAGGCTCAGTTAGCTACCTAAGGGTGGACGTTAAGACATCCATCCCATATTTAGGCACCTTGGTTGCAAAATAGGCCATGGTTATAAATGTATCACGTCAAATAGAGTTACCTAGAGGTACCCAGTAGTATTAGGACATTGCCTTGCAAACATGACTAACATCATACCCTCCTTGTAAGCTCTGATGATTGTTGGTGTTGAGTTCGGCAGAGGGGTAACTACCACACGTTTGTTGGATTTTAAGTGTAGAGCAATTGGTCAGGCACGGTAAAGTTGTGTGCTTACTGTGCCTTTTTCTACACTACAGAGCGGGGCCTCATACTCCCGAGCGGTTGCCGGGTGAGGTGAGGCCATCACCCACACAAAGCTGGGTGAGTATCACCGTGAGGAAATTCCTCAATGTGATTAAGCTATTATGCTTCTCTCGAATGCAGAATGTAAATTATTCATGCAGGTGTGTCTGTATTGTCTTTTCGTGTGTGTGCTATGGTGTTTATGTGGCACTTGGTGTTGCTTGACATTTTGTCTCTTTGGTTTTTCTGATAGGAAGAAGATTTATTACTTTCCCTTCAGTGGACATTTAAGTATTCCAAATTTCTGATATATATGTAACTTTGCAAGTACATGTTTGTTATTATCATATTTTTTCACTATGACATCTCATTTGTAGTTGCAGTAGCTATAATTGTTAAAGGTCCTGAAGAAAGCCGGGTCCGATGCCCTGAAGGCTGAAACATGTCGACCACACTGTCTAGCGCCATAGGGTAGTCTTACTACCTAGCGTGTTTTTAATCTTTGACACTCGGACCTCTAGTTTGAACGTTCTTTGGAGTCTGGGTAGCCAATTTTAATAATTTTTGAGCACTGCACTTTCTTAGTTTACATCACTTTAGGATGCACATAATGATCATATTTATTTGACATCTATTCCGGCACTATTTGGTCAGATTTGGGATGGCATGATCATTAATTCCCACATGACGCAAACTCCACCACATGGGTGGTCTGATGGGAATTTTTTCAGCCTCCTGCCGCCAATAGTCTTCATGTCTGGCACCCTTTGTTTCACGTACTCACCATTAGTACCACACATCTGCTATTGCAGGCACACACCTCTCCCAGACTTGATCTGCTCTTTTGTGTTTTGTATCTTTAAGACAGGGGAGCGAGCAGACAGGTCATTAAACAGTCCCACTGACCCTCCACACACCCTTCTTGTTTCTCAGCTTTTATTTACTACCTGGGGCCATCTTATGTAATAGGGCGCAGTTTACTTGTTTGCACCTGGGGCACTTTAAAACAGGCGCGCAAGGCGCAAACAAATACAGTGCACCCTATTACAAGGAATGCGCTGCCCCCTGGGCAGCCGCAAACTCGTTCTAACCTGGGGGCAGTGCATTCAAGTGAAATACGGAGCGACATTGAAGCAGCCGCTCCATGCTTCACTGTGCAGGGGGCAACCTGCCTGCACTTTGAAGGGGGATTAGAGATCCCCTTGCAGGTGAGTGTGGTCAGTGACTGTACCCGCCTGCAAAGAGATGTCTGGGGGTCCATAGCACCCCCTAACCCCATGATGAGGGCTGCTATCAGGGGGTCCACTGACAGTGTGCTCACGAAATGGAGATGCACTGTCAGTGCGCCTCCTGGCAGCTTCTTTGCCTCGGTGCCCGCATCTGTACTATGGCACAAAGGCAAAGAGATTCCCTTATTTCGGGGCATGCCCCCACATAAATGAGGGAATGCCACCTGCAGATAGTGCTACCGCTTTTTGTGCATCAGTGCTATCGGTATTAAAGAAGAAGCCGCACAAGCGTCTGTGGCCCCTTATGTAATACCAAAGAGCCCCAGGTGTGCGCAAAGCGGGCACAAACACACCGGGTACTCTCTGTAATACTGACCCGGTGGGACTAGCCCCACTTAAATTCCAGACTGCAGGACACATTTACATGGAGTAGTCAGTACAACCTTTGACGCAACATACTGTCGATTCAATGGAAAACAAGATGCAGAGATGCAATAGAAAATGTTGCTTCCTCTGAGCATGGGATAACCAATTAAATAAAATAGCTGTTTACTCAAAGGATTGACCAAAGCAAAGGCATAAATTACCACTGCTGGGTAAAATTATTTCAAAACAAAATGGCGACCTTCATTTAGTAGGAAATTCTCTACATGATATTTACTGCATATAAAGATATGTGTGTGCTGTGGAAACAACCCGAGAAATGTGAGTTTTTGACTTATCTCTAGCCGTCAGAGATGCCAGACAGTAAGTGAAGAACATTAAAAATGAGCATTTTGGGGTATATGTAGGAACCGTTTGCGATTCGCAAATGCCGGAATTCGCAGAATTTTGGCGTTTGCGAATCGTAAACGGCGTTTTGGTATGTATGGGTCACATAGCAAAATAAGGAATCGCAAAAATTGCGATTCCTTATTTTGCTCAAGCATTTAAGAAATCGCAATTTTGCGATTCCTTAAATGTTATGTAGGGGTGCCTCGCAAATTGCGATTTTGGCTTAAGGAATCGCAAAATACCACCTATTCCAAGTAGGTGGTATTTTGCGATTTCCTGTCAAAATGCATTTTTTTTTAAATTCAAAGTGCCATGTCGCGGACAGACATGCCCTTAGGGCATGTATGTGCGCCACATGTACTTACAGGCACATTCCAAGGTGCAACAGGTGTCCTTTGGACACCCTGGCACCCTTGGAATTGCGATTCTCAAATTGCGATTTTCTCATAGAAAATCGTAATTTGAGAATGTATCCCAATTCATTCCTATGGGCCTCCTGGCCCATAGGAATGAATGGGACACTCATTCCTTAATTGCGATTCGCAATTTGCTAATCGCAATTGAGGAATTTTAGAGATTTGCAAACAAAATTTGATTTATTACCTACATCCCATTTTGCAATTCTCACATAGCAAATCCTTAAAAATCGCTATTTGAGAATCGCAAAATGGAAAATACCTACATATGCCCCTTTCAGCCTGATTCATCAAGCTAAATTGCACTTGCAAAGGGCAAGATTCTCAGGCCCACATGCATCATAGTAGGTTGCATTCGCAATCGGTGTTTTTCTCAGAAAACGTCCGTTTGCGAATGCAATCTGATAGAGTGAGATGCATCATTCTCTTCTTGGTTTTTCGGTAATTAGGAATTTCTAAAGTGAAGTGCGATTTCTAAAACGAAGCGCAATGGATGCGAATCGTTTTTTTTTTGGAAAAGTCCCTATGCATCAAAGGCTGGAAGATGCGAATGGTGAAGGAATCGGTTATTGCATTTCTAAAATTAAGAAGTACTCAGACATGGTGTTATTTTTTCGCTGCTATAGGCAATCTTTTGCTGTGTGTGTTTTGGAAGTTGTAAATTAATTTTAAAGTGACAGATTGCTTTTCTCATTCGAGTAAATGTTGTCACAGGTCATGGAAAGGGCTGATTTATTGCGACCTCTGACCTTTTGTGCAAATGATGGCACAAATATTGTTTTCCTCTACGAAATCATCTGTTTCACAAATATACGTGAATATTGAAATGTATGCATGTGCAAGCTGGTGGAAATCAGTTTATGAATGTTGTGGATGTTAGAGAAACTATTTTATTTATATATGTGTGTTGTTGTAATTTGCTAAGCTGGTTTTTTCCCATATAACGTTGTTCAATGATTTAGGACTCCCATATCAGTCTGCACTACTTTTGTACTACAGACCAGATGATGTGAAGGCCGTCCTGATTGCCAGTTCCACAATATAAGGCAGGGTAGTGGCTGCCTCCACTGTTGCTGCTTTTCAGAGAGCAAACAGGAGCCTTTCAGAATGGCAGCACTTTTCTTCCTTGCGCGCCGCCATAGATTGAGAATAGGTGCAGGTTTGAGGGGAAGGCAGATAGAAGAGAGAATTTTTAGACTTAGGGTTACTTTGCTTGGTCAAACTGAAGACCAAATTTATGATAGGTACCGGCTTACTGGTGACTTAATAATTGATTTAATTAATGATTTGGATCCCTTGTTGCAAAGGGAGACTCGCAGGACAAAGGCTATCCCTACTCATGTTCAAGTCCTGTGTTGTCTACACCTGTTAGCGTCTGGGTCTTTTCAGGGGGTGGTAGCTATTGCTGGTGGTGTATCCCAGAGCTCCTTGTCCAGATTTTTTAACTCTTTTTTGGATGCAATGTTAAGTAGAATTGGTCATTACATAAAGTTTCCTTCTACTCAACAAGATTTACAGAGAACTAAAGTGGATTTTTATGGTATGGCACAATTTCCTCATGTGATTGGATGTGTTGATGGGACTCATGTACCTATTTGTCCTCCATCAGAAAATGAGTACATATACCGTAATAGGAAAAATTTTCATTCTCTGAATATTCAAGTGATATGTAACTCCAAGACCATCATAACTGACATAGTAGCTAGTTACCCAGGGAGTGCCCATGATTCATACATTTTCAAACATAGTGCAATACACGCCAGACTTTTAGCAGGACAGTTTGGAGATGGTTATTTGCTAGGTAAATTGTTTACTCCTTTTCAAAATTATATCTTGTCCTTCTGTCACACTTACCAAGTAATACATATCTGAAGTAATTGTTGGTTTATTTTGGTTATAGGTGATAGTGCCTATGGAGTCAGGTCATACATATTGACTCCATACCTGAACCCAGCAAGTAGAAAGGAACAACATTACAACCAGTCACATAAGTCAACGCGTAATGTAATTGAGAGGACATTTGGTGTGCTTAAATCAAGATTTCGCATACTGCATAAGACTGGTGGTAGTTTGCAGTATAATCCAAAAACATGCTGTAAAATTGTAGCAGTCTGCGCCATGCTGCACAACTTGGCAACTGAGAGAGGCATACCTTTGGAAGAAGAAGACATGTTACCACCAAATGACAATGATCCCCAGCAACCCCCAGCAAGACAACATGGACCAGAAGCTGCAGAAGGACGGATGAGGAGAGCAGAAATTACACAGAATTATTTCTGAAAAGGTACCATGCTTTATTTTAATTTGTTTTCAAAGCAAGGAAATATGTACTATGGAACCAAAGACATGTACAGAGTATACAAACTAAATTTCTGTTATCTGTCAGGAAAAAAACACCAGGCCTCTGTCTATTTTTGAGGACCTTCATTTCAGTCAATGAGTAAATGTGAATGAAAAATAATCATGAAAAATGCCTTTAACAAAGTTCTTGCTTGTGCACTACTTTTTACGCCCACGCACACGCAAAGCCTTTGCATTTTTATTTCCTTCATCCAACACCGTGTTGCATGCTTCCTTAGCAAATCTAACACTTCTTCTAGACCCACCAAAGACACCTTCTGGTGGATTAACTTTTGTCCCACCCATAGCAAGATCATCCTTTGGTTGAGTTATAACAGGTATATTATCACTGTTACAAGCAGGCTCTAAGGAAACCTCTCTCTCCATTCCCCTTCTTATTGCCACAAATGAAGCATTAATTTTATCATGAATTTCTGCATTTTGTTTGCAAAATTTAAACAATGAATTGGAAATTCTTGATAACAGTCTGTTCTGGCCATTTAAGGTTGTCTGTTGCCTAAGGTGCCTATGAACACTTTCCTTATGTTGCAATGTCATTACTGTGCAAATAGATTCCAATGATTTTGCTATGCTGTCCATTTTCTTAACAGTAGCCTCTTGGGTGCATTTGAAATCATCAGCCATCTTCTTCATAGTGGTGTGCATGCCTGCTATGTTTTTGCACATAAACTTCATGTTTCCTTTTATAATTCTAATGTCTTTTCCTTGCAGACGCTGTATTTTTAAAATTTTATCCTCAACATGACTTCCAGTGGTGGAACCCTCCTCAAACATAGACACTGTGGATGTCCTTGGACGCCTTCTGAAAAATTGGCTTTGTCTCCTTCGCCTACTAGGCCTGACATTGTTAGCTGTTGGTGTGGGCTCTGGTGTTGAGACTGCATTTCTTTGAGTACTTTCATCCTCTGATTCTGTTTGCAATAATTGGCGTACTCTTTGCCTTTCAGTTAATGTCTCCTGTGCTGTTGAGGTACTTGGCATGTTGGCATCCTCATTTATTTGAATATCTAAGTTAGTGAAATCTCTTAGATCTCGCTCTATCAATTCTTGTAGTAATTCTGTGAAATAAAAACAGATATTTTGATTTGAAAGTGCTTTGCTGTGATTAATAAAAGTATTAATTGTAGCTCATGGATGTTGGGTAAATAAATTTTGGATATTTACTAACATATCTGTTGTTATGTATTTTTTTTATGAGATGTAAAACTTTTGCATGTCAAGCAGTGTTTCTCAGAAACTACATTAACCATGATGCATTACTGTGACCAATCTAACTTCCCTGTCAGAAAGGCAAGTAGGCTTCTAAATGTAATGAACCAAGCATGTAAATGTTGGAACAGTCTTGCTTTGAAAGGCTTCACTATGGAACTTAATAACTATATCATTCACACACTTACATTATCAAACACATGTTAACTTACCTTCAGAGGGAGTGATGAGGTCTGAAGTGTCTATGTTTATGACTCCAACAACTGCCTCAGTCAGAAGTGTCCCTTCCACAAGGTCATCCAAAGGGGTTGTTGGTGTGTCTTTAGGGGGGCCCCCTCCAGTTCTGTTTGCTGATTTTATTCTTTCAGCTATCTTCTCCTTAGCGCGACTGCGCAAGTCATACCAGCGCTTTTGTAAATTGCAGATTTCCCTGTGAGCCACTCCAACTGCATTCACCTTTGACTGAATGTTGAGCCACATATTCCTTTTTACAGCATCAGGCACTTTGTGAGACAGTTTCCCAAACAACTGTTCATGCCTGTCTGTCACCTCCTCAATCAGAATTTCTAGCTCTTTGTCAGAAAATTTGACTTTTCTCTTCCTGGAGGGCCCCTCTGCCTCTTGATTTTCCATGTCCTTCCTTCTCCAAAACACACACTGCAGCAATAACCAACCTTCCTCACCAAGCTCTGAGATCAACTGCCAGAGCTACATTCAAAGGGAACATCAGGTGTCCCTGATTGCCTTCTGTGGCTCTCAGGTAATCAGACTGCATCAATTCATCAACTGTGCTGTTTTCGCATTTTGCGAAATCGCAAAATGCGATTTCGCGTTATGCGATTTCGCAAAATGCGGAAAAAATCGCGAATCGCATTTAATTGCGACATTTTGCGAAACGCAAAAAAATCGCTAAAAGATTGATGCATAGCATTTTGCGATTTCTTATTTGCAATTCCTTACAAAATGCAAATAAGAAATCGCAATCTCCCACTTTGATGCATGTGGGCCTCAGAATCTTGCCTTTTGCGAGTGCAATTTTTGCATTTGGGATTCATCATCCCAAATGCAAAATTCGCTATTAAAGAATTCGTACATTTGCGAAGATTTGCATTTAAGGAATCTCTATTTGAGATTCCTTAAATGCAATTCATGAATCATTTTAAAATTGCGAAATTGCAATTTTGGGCCGCTATTTACCGCGAGGTCAGACCTCGTGGTAAATAGCAAAAACTTAGAAAAATGCATTTAAATGCATTTTTCTAAGTTGCATGTTACACACACACATGTCCTTTGGACATGTGTGTGCGCAACACCAATGTAGATTAAATTTCAGGGGTGCTACAGGGTGTCCTTTGGACACCCCTGCACCCTTGAAATCGCATCCTTATTTGCGATTAGCTAATTGCTAATCGCAAATAAGGAATAACTCCCCATTCATTCCTATGGGCCTGTAGGCCCATAGGAATGCATGGGGAGTTATTCCTTATTTGCGATTAGCAATTTGGTACTCGCAAATAAGGAACATGTAGGAATCGCAATATTTTTTGCAATTCCTACATGAATCCCGTTTTGCAAGTCCTTAATAGCGATTCCTTATGATTCGCTATTAGGGGCTCGCAAAACGGGAGATTGATGAATCAGGCTGCATCAGGCACCTCAATGGCACCAGTGGCCTATAATAGTTTCTTAAACACGGAATGCTAATTTAATTGCAGTGTGTTGGAGGACAGCACAATGCCAGCACAGAGTCCAGTCTTTAGTTATTAAAGAAAAAAGATTATTTTATGTGCTTCAAGTTTTCGTTTTGATCTAGCCTCATTACTTACACTCAAGGAAACCTCGCAACCGGGCGAATACCTCGGAAGTGGAGCCGCATTGTTTGCTAACAGAATGCTCATTTCCTTTAAGTGCTTCCTTCCAGCCCCAGAGAAGGAATCACTTAAGGAAAGCTAATAAAGAATAGATTAAGATAGAGCTGTGCCGAATTTATACCACCGGACTCCATCCAGTGCTGTCTGAAAGCAATATCGCCAGTATTAGAAGCTGCTGAAATATAGAAGTGGGCCAGCCAAGTGAAAAAAATCCGAAGCATCGGATTCGAGGGGATTTGTGTCATCAGCATTGTTTTCTCTTGGAAGGTAAATATGCAATATGAAAATGTATGACTTTCATTTATTCTTGAGACTTTTCAGTGTCTCATACTAGAGACCAAGCCGTTGGAGTGATGGCTGTTATTTACAATTGTGGGATTTTTTCACACACTGGTCGTCCTTTGCCATTAAATATAGACTTTTTGATTAGTAAAAATAAATTATAAGGATTCTTTCACTAAGGGGTTCTGAGTGACATCAGGAGAAAAGCTTGAGTTGTCTATGCCGTCACTCAAAACACTGCGTGGAAAAAAACATCTTCCAAATTTACTTCTTACCAGTTACAATTTTATGTTATATATGGGCCCCAAAATCATCTGCCTGTGCTTTCAACTGTTACACAGGGGCAGATGAGACCTCATTTCCCAGAATCCAACTCATCAGGAAGCATCGCTAGTTTTCCCAGTATACATTTCAGCAGGAATCACATGACTGCATTTACAGCGCACATTTCTTCAGGAAGTGATGCCTGGAGGCAAGATGGCCGCGGACCGATCCGCTGAGTGAGAGGCTGTTAACTCTCCTCTCTCCTGTGTAAGAAAAGAGGATAAACGGATGCGATGCGGATGCGAGACGGAAAGCCATAGAAGCCCATAGATGTGCAAGCCCATGCCTATGCTCATGCCCATGCAATTAGAGCCGAGGAGCCACGGAGGCATTCCGTTAAAACTGTTAATGCTGAAGCTGAAGCTGAGGATTTTTCAACGAGCGGAGTTGGTGGTCTGGCTGGTAAAGGATACAGTTTTATTCTTGGGGCTCGGAGTGGTGGAGAAAGATACAAGAAGATCACTACAGGGAGCACAAGACCTAAGTAATCCGGAAAGGATGACCTCACAGATTGCAATGAGGAACCAGGTTGCCAGGTCCAAGATACCGGACTCAGATGCCGATATGGACTCAGTTGCAAAGAAGAGAGAGCTGAGGCGAAAGGAGAAGGAGCGTGAGGCCGAAGCCAGAGCTGAGCAGAAGGCAGAGCGCCGGGCAATGGCAGCAGCGGCCAGCGCAGGACGGGCGGAGAAGAAAGCACTGAGAGCAGAGGCAGCAGCGAAAGAAATCACCCCCAGAGCCGGCAGAGGGGGGCTAAGACAACCTACCTTGGCGGAATCCTTCGGTGGAGGGAACAGCAGCAGAGAAGTATCGTTGGCTCGTAGCAGAGGGCGAGTCCAGGCTGATTCAGAGGATACCATGACGCCGCCGCCACGAGAACCAGCTCCCGCGGCAGAAGCAGTGGCAGAGACAGAACAAGTTGAGAAAGTGGGAGCACCGGTGGAAGTCGAGATACGCACAGAGGAGCAAAGCACGGCAGGAGTTACAGAGCCGGGTGCGGGAGACCTTTTAACTGTACCTAGCGCCATTGTGGAGGTATATGCGGCCAGCGGGGGTGCATGACTGGGGGGGGGAACCCCTGAAGTGTTACTGGAAAACCTGGCAATAACCGAGGGGGACAGACCAGGTGATACATCTGTGGTAATGGAGGGGGAAAAAAGGATAGCCCTATTGACAATGACAATGCTGATAACAATGCTAATGGAGCTAATGGAGTTGATCATCAGGGCGGCGGCGGCAGCAGCGACCAGAGTAATACCAGTCCTGGGGCCTCCCCCAAAGCGAAGGTGATAGGGGTAGGGGCAGAAAAGGCTACTACTATTAATCCGCCCTACAGTGAGGATAATAGTGACCCAGGAACCACCCCCAGTCATAACTTAACAGATATACTCATTTCGGATGACCCTTTACGTCTTGTCCTTCAAAGTATACCAGCAGTTGGTGTCGGGGATGGGGCAGACAGTTGTGTTGACAAAACCACGGGGAAAAATCCCATTGCCAACGCAGGGAGCCCAAACTCAAACTTGGACAAAGGGGCATTGAATAAGGCACATTCAAGAGACGCTCTGAGAGACGCCTTGGTTCAATCAGCAGGGGGGCTCCCCGTCCCAGGCCTAGCAGGAGTAGTAGGTTTAGTACCAGGCCCATTACCTGGGACCCCAGGCGAAGACATCTTTTACTCAGTGAATGATGAGACTGACGAGACAGATGAGGCCTCGGGCGTACATAAAAACAAAGGGATACCCCGTGAGTCTGAACTAGATGCTTTGGACGAAAGCCTTGATGAAACGGAGGTATCTACTTCGGAACAGGACTCTGAGTCTGACCCCGAATCTGAGACGGGCCGGACCCAATCCTCCTTAGATGATAGTATTCAGAGGCAAACGGTTGTGAGAAAGAAACAACAAAATACCAGGAAACAGCAAAGAAGGATCAGCCCTAGACATATGACCTGGGACTATTCAGCAACCTCTAAGTTGTATCACGAAGAAGGAGGTAATAGGACCCGGCATAATAATGGTTTTCAGGCACGCAGACTCAAGGACAGGGCCCTACAATGGAGATGCTCTACACAACTCTTAGGCAACTGCAGGGAGAAGGTAGAACTGAAGGTAAGAGAGCGAAAAAAGCAAGCAAAAAAATCGAGGGGTCACTAGGCAAAGTGAACAAGTTGTATGCGGAGATGGCTGGTCGAATGACAGAAGTGGAGGAAAGAACTGGCCAACTGGAGGACGAAGTCTCTCAGTGGAAGGAGTTCAAGACGGCGCAGGAAAAATTCAACGAGGACTTACAATGGAAGGCAGAAGACGCGGAGAACAGACAGAGGAGGAATAACATTAGGCTACTGGGGATCCCAGAGGGGGTCGAGGAGCAGAATCTTTGGGCCTTTGCGATCACCTTGCTAAGAGAGTCATTTCCGGAGGTCACTGCCTGGAATTGGGACATAGAGGTACAACGAGCCCACAGATTTCCTCTGACAATTAAGAAATCATATGGCGCTCCTCAGAATGAGAGACCAAGGGCTATGCTTATATACATTGGGAATTTCCTGGCCAGACAGGAGATTATGGACAAGGCTAGGCCTCAAGATCATCGGGCTTTTAAAGGAAACTCCTTCTTTGCTCGTCCGGACTTTTGTCACGCCACAGTCGAGAGGAGATGGAGATTACGGCAAATGATAGATCCGTTTCAAAAAGCTGGATGTGAGGCCTACCTCCTGTTTCCTGCAAGGCTGAAAGTAATATTAGAGGGGCCTACTACAATGTTCTTCTCGGAAATCAAAGCACAGAGCTTTTTGACTGAACTAAGAGAAAAGAGAAAAAAAAGAAAATAGAACCAGAACTAGAAAACAAGAAAACAAAGGATGAGATGCTAACTGAACTGGTCGCAAAGGACTTAATGGGGTGCTGGTCGGAAAGGTCTTAATGGGGTGATGGATTATAGTACTTTGTATATACTTTGTATATACACAGGGGGAGTTGCATTGGTAGGACACGTTGAAGGGGTAAGGAATTCTCAGAAGGGGGTTATGGGATATCTTTAAAATCAAATTCTTTACTTTTGTATTTGCAGCCAATAAAGGATTGTACATGCAGGGAGAGGGGGGGGGGGCGCAGCACCACTCATGGGGATTGGGAACCAGTCATACGTAGGTCAGGATTGACCTTGTTGCCTGTGGAAAGGGGGGTTGGGGGGGGCGTAAGGGGGGGTAGCACCAGAAAGAGAGACAGGGGTGATCGTGCAGGTTGTGGGTAAAAAAGAGAAACAAGATTCCAGCATAAAGGGGAAAGAAAAGAAATTGATGAAAACGAGAAGAAGCAACAAAAATAAGAACCGCGTAGGATATCGGGGCATGAGAGATGGGTTAAGAGAAGGGAAGCATAGAATGTTGGAAGTTCTGAAAATCCCCTATGAGTACAAATATTAAAATCGTGACTATGAATGTATGTGGGTTGAACGACAGAATAAAAAGACAGCGGGTAGCTCTATTACTGAAAAACACAGGGGCAGATTTCTTTTGCCTACAGGAAACACATGTAGAAGGGAGTAGGTCTTTTTTGCTGGAGCAAATGGGTTGTAGGTTCCTTGCCAATTCCAAACAGGGGGCTAGAATTAGAGGGGTTGCTATCCTGACAAAACATTCAGACATCAGAACGAGGAAGACATTTGAGGATCAGTGGGGGAGATGTGCCTTGATCTAGTGCTTCATAGGGGAAGAATGGGTCACTATAGGCTCTATTTATGGGTCAACAGAGAATGATCCAGAGCTGTTTGATTTTCTAGACACTGAAATATCCGCATGGGCGCCAAGAGTTATCTTGGCAGGAGATTTTAATATCGATGGGGCCAGGGGATTGGGGTTAGACTCCACGGGACAATACCAGGGGAGGAAAAAGAGGGTATGTAGGGCAATACAGAATCTAGCAAGAAATAATGCATTGATGGATGTGTGGGGGGCAAAGAAGCCCTCTGACCCTGGCTACACATTTTTTTCAGCTCCGCATCGGAAATGCGTTAGGTTAGATTATTTTGTTGTGTCTAGGACACTATTAGGTGACTCGGCGATAGATAGGATGCCAAGGATACTGTCAGACCATAATCCTCTAAAATTAACAATAGTAGGAAGCGGGTTCAAGAGGGTGGTAGGTTCATGGACATTTGAAAGGGGATTGTTGAAAGATGATGATTATATTACGCACATGCACATGTGGATTAGGGATTTTTGGGACATTAATAGGGGGAGTACCACCATTGGGAACGATTGGGACACATTTAAGGCAGGGGTAAGAGGTGAGACACTGAGCTACTCTATTGCCAAACGAAGGAAGGAAAGAATAGAGTCTGAGCGGGTAAATAATGTCTTGAGAATAGCGGAAGCAAGATTAGAACAAGCCACTTTAGACCAGTGTGAGTACAATGAGCGGATATTGGAAGTAGCGATAGCAAGAGCAGAGGCTGTAGAAGGAGTGGCAATTAAGGCTGCTAGAATATACGATACACAAAGGGAAAGGTGCTATGACTTTAGTGAAAAGATAGGACATACCTTAGCAGCACGTTCAAGACAAAGGGTGGCCAAGGGAGAGATTAAGGAAATAAAAGATAATGCTGGGCGTCTAGTTACGGATGAGAAGGGGATAGCAGAGGTATTTAGGGAGTTTTACAGCAAGTTATACAAAGAAGAACAAGTACGAGACAGGGGGGAGATAGCGGACTATCTACAGAACATCCCAGGTAAAGTTCTGAATAGTGAGGATAGAGAATTTCTTGATGCTGATTTGAGGGATGAGGAGATCAATGAGTCTATATTGGGTTTACCAAAGGGGAAAGCAGCAGGCCCAGACTTGATACCAGGAGAGTTCTATAAGGTATTCCTGCATTCAATATTTAAAGACCTAGCAAGAACATTTAGGGGGGTGCAGCAGGGGCAAGTTGGGCAGGGGCGGATATTGTAATAATACTTAAAAAAGGAAAGGATGCAACAGAACCAGGGTCGTACCGCCCTATAACATTAATTAATGCAGACACCAAAATATTTTCGAAAATACAGGCAGCTAGATTTGCTAAGATAATTACCCAATTAGTTAGCATTAATCAACATGGTTTTATACCGCAAAGGGGTACTACTTTACATATTAGAAAAATGATAACACTCTTTGACGCTCAGGCAGTAGAAGGGAATCCTATAGCGGCTATGTTACTGGACGCAGAAAAAGATTTTGACAGGGTGGCATGGGATTACTTGTGGGCGGTTTTAAGAAGGGGAGGTGTAGGTGAAGTTTTTGTCAAAGTTATTCAATCACTTTATACGAATCCTACTGCCTGTGTTAGGGTGAACTCTGGCCGCACTAGACCTCTGGCTATTACAAGGGGTACTCGGCAAGGATGTCCTTGCTCACCCCTCTTGTTCGCTATGTACATTGATCCCCTGATACTGAGGTTAGAGCAGAATGATCGAATTAATTCGATAACTACTAGTAGGGGCGATATTAAAGTCCTAGCGTATGCAGATGACATTGCGGTTATTACATCCAGCCCAATAGATGCAATAAGGGAAATAGAACTAGAGGCAGATCGGTTTGGACGAATAGCGGGGTATGCTTTGAATAAAACCAAGTCACAAATTATAAAGAACGCTTATACAATATGCACAGATGCACGGGTGGTTGACGAGGGGATGTATTTAGGTATCACGATCACGGCCGAACTGGAAAAATTGGTGGAAATTAACATCAACCCCATAATTATAAAAGCAAAGAAAGATTTGGACAGGGTAAATAATTTACACATGTCCATAGTAGGCAGAGTAAACTACGTAAAAATGAATTTGTTGCCGAAATTGTTGTATTTATTTAGAACAATACCGCTGTTTTTTAGTATGATTTGGTTTAATAAGTTGGAGAATATGGTAAATCGATTTGTGTGGTCCCAGGGGAAGACGAGAAGAGCATTGAAATATATGTAATTACCACGGGATAGGGGGGGATGGGCGTTGCCAGATTTTAAAATGTACTATTGGGCGGCAGCATTACAGCAGATGACGGGTTTATTGGGAGGGGCTGAGGGGGAAACGGAAATCCCAACAGGGTCAACGGAAGTGTATGGGATAATACTCGGCGAGGAGACAAACAATGCTTTCCTTAGGTACTCGGAGCCAAGTTATTTTAAGCAAACCAGGTTCAAGACATTAGAAGCTGCCGATAAAATATGGAAAGCATTTAAGAAAAGTTTTGGCCTGGGGAGATTTCATACATACACTAGATTAGTGGACGATCCAACGTTGCCATCAGAAATATTTGCAGATACTATATTCAAGGAATGGGCTCGTTCGGGAATTAAAAATATGGGGGACTTAATAGGGGAGGGAGGGGTACGGCAATTCACAGAAATCCAGCAGGAATTTGGTGTTAGCAATAGGACTTTTTTTAAATATTTGCAATTAAGAAGTTTCCTAGGAAATAAACGAGGCGGACCGATGGGCTTTAAAGGAAATTCAATATTACAGATGGTGGAGGGGGGCCAATTATGCTCAATTAAAACGTTGTATGCAGAACTAATAGAACACCGAGGGGATGACTTGGAAAAATATGAGACCAAATGGAGGGAAGCCCTAGGAGTACCAGAGGGCGTATTCTTAAAGTCACTAAGATTAGGACGGGAAACCCTTTGCTCGGCGGCGTTGCAGGCACAACACTATAAGACCCTATATAAACTCTATTACACACCAGCCAGAATTGCTCAGTGGGGAGGAACACAGGGGATTCGGTGCCCTAGGTGTGACAGTACGGAGGCAGATATAGTGCATATGTTTGCAGGATGCCCAAACCTTTCTCCGCTAATAAAAAGTATCGAAACATTCCTCGACAACTCCTTGGCATATAAATTGAAGCTGACACCAGAAGTAATACTACTAGGAGTGGGGGGGGAGTACTTCACAGCAATATCAAGATGGGGTTTTATGTTTGTGGCTATGGCTGTTCTGCGCTTATGTATAGCAGCTGCATGGAAAGATAAGATACCACCCCCGTTCCAGCACTGGTTGGCCAAGTTATTGTATATGTATAATCTGGAGAAAGCTATTTACGCCAGAAGGGGAAAAAAGGGTAGAGCGCTTGGTCTACAGTTGTGGAAGCCTATCGCAGAATGGAAAAGTAGGATGGCAAGTGCCTAGGGGAGTGTATAGTTGGATGGGATAAAAAAAATATATATATGCAATTCGGGGTATTTTCTGCCCTCTCTACATCCTTGTTCTCGGAACTGGGACTATGGATTGTTGATTATTGTTTTTTTCTCTTTAATTTTGTTTATGTATATATTTTGAAGTATGCATTGGAATCTTTTATGTGATTATCTAGAAATGTACCTGCTGTTGAAAGATATTGACTGGTGCGGGGGAGGGGGGTAAAAATTGGTGTAAAAATTATCAATAAAAATATTTTTTTTTTTAAAAGGAAGTGATAGCACTGGTACCCATCTGTCATTTCTGGGCTCAAATTTAATGTGAGTTGTCACTTTCTAGGTGTTTTTCTCTAGTAAGGAAACAATAGTGACAGAAACACATTCACATGTATTGATTTGTCAATGTATTAACTAGTTGCGTTACCAGAAAGAAGTGATTTTGTAGGGGAAGCAAACCAGGGGTCTGTGAGAAAGTGTAATATTAATTGGGGTGAATGGGAGTTTACCACAAGGAATAAGGCCACAAATTTGTTCAGGTAAAACACGTTTCAATCTTTTAGATGTGGCAAAAGCGTCTGGGAGCTTTGGCACAGAGCAGTCAGGCTTAGATTAGGAAATGGCTAAAATGTTTAGCAGTGACAAAACAGTATAAAAAGCAATAGATAGGAAAATGGAAAATTCCACAGGGAATTTAGAAAAATAGAAAATATGTAATGACAATAAATGCAATACAAATATGATACATTTTTTTAAAGATGTAATGAAAAAAGCACCAAGAAAAAGTTACATTCCAATTAGGGGTCACTGTATGTGGTTGACCAGAACCTAGGCTTGATTTCACGCTGCTTGCAATGGAAAGTCAGTTGGATGCACCTAGATCAATTATTTTACGTTCTGAAATGGAAGTCAAAATCCTCCAGCGGGACAAAGATGGAGGCTGTATCCACCAAAATCCTCTTGAAGCCGGATAGCAGCTGGGAGAAGTCACACTGAAGCTGTTGGGTTTGACATAAAAAGCTCTGAGTCGGAGAAGTTAAATTTTTGAGGCCCCTAACATCCTCATGTCTGGTGCATACTTTATGTGCCTTTCCAAGGTTTAAACCATTGTTTTTGGACTTAGGGGCATATGTATGAAAAAGTCATGCCGCGCTGCAGGTCACCTTGCTAGGCTGCGTATCAGGGGAAGGGCAAGAATGCACCATATTTAAACAAATACGGTCCATTCCTGTCTTTTCCTTGCACTGGAGCCATTTTGACTGCCTTACCCCAATGCAGGCATCAGTGCACCAGGGTGCAAGTGTGCCTGTGTTGCATGCTGGAGTGTTTATGGGCAGGATGGGGCGCCTTGGTGCATAAAAGCAATCCTGAGATGCAGCAGCGGCCTGTGCAGGAAAGAGCGGTGGGGTCGGGTGGGTGGATAATTTTGACAGCCGATGACAAGGAAAACATAATTATTTATTTAATTTTCTTTCGTCATCATCCGTCAAACCCTCCCCAGCCAACCCCACCGCTCTTAGCTACACAGGCTGCGGCGGTGAAATGCATAATTCTCCTTCTATGTGTCCTGCAGAATGCAGCACACATAGAAAGAGGATGTAAAGAGGCGAAATAAAGATATATCTTCTCATTATGCCTCCACTGAGAAGATGTATCTTTTTGGAGTATTCCCAGGCCTACCACTTTTCGCAAATCTGGAAATGCATAAGAAACCATAGGAGTTGCCTCGTAACACCCATGGAACTTCCTTTCATAGCAGAGTAATGCAACACAGGTATGTGTGCGCTTTGCTCCTCATTTATCAAGCTACTCAAGGCCACACATTGTGGTCTTGCGTGGCTTCATATATCACGTTTTGGGCTTATGTCGAGCTCACACCACATTCCCATTGTATAGTACAAGCACAACACAACCACTTTCATAGTATATGCCCCTAAATCTTTTTATGGAGCTCAAACATCCTGATTGAGCAAGCCTGAAGCTTTTGCTGTAAGGTCCTGATAGCGATCCTAAGGTCTTGAAATTCCCTACATTTTGTTACTGCTAACCTTTCAGAGTTTCTCTTACAACTCATCTTGGTCACTCCCAACACTTTGAGAGCCTCAAGGAAAGCACTTAGGGGCCAGAACTCACTACAGAAAGGCCACCAGCAAGATTCAATCAGTGGCCAGTTGCTGCTGGTCAGCTGGGAACATCAACATAAAGTCCTCTAGCAGTTTGTTTTGTAACTGTAGCCACACAGGAGGACATAAACCTACCATTGAAGTCCACTTCTTAGTTCTGTGTGCAACTATGAGCATGTCTCCAGACAGGCCTCAAACATCAGGTTGGTCCTTTTCTGTACCTCCCAATGCCCTGAGATAGTTCTGATGAGCTACAATATGCTGCGTTTGTGGTACTCACTAGTCGGTGGATGCGGGCGAATCCTAGACACTCCGTTATCTATGAGAGAAAAGTTCTCAAGGGCAAAGCTTCCTACATTTACAGTACAGCCTGTTTGCCTTATTGCAAACTATCTTACTATTCTGAGGCAAATTCAGCATGCCAGAACATTTCTTCCCCTCAGGGAAACGTGTGTCCCGCCTGGGGTGGGCTTACAGTAATGATCAGCCAACCCCCCCCCCCCCCAGCTACACCAATCTAGTTTTTAGACCAGTCCTAATCCTACTAGCTTGTCCTAAAACAAAAGTAGAGTGGAGTAGAGTTCTTTACTGTTCCTTCCTGTCAAAAAGGATTACTTTTGCAAGCTGACCTGCAGTTTAAAAGCTGCAGTAGGCATGTCACTCAAGTAGACCTGAGCTCTTTCCTTTGTCATTTTAGTGGATGGCACAACAGATGTTGTAGTCCTCAGGTGACATTCAACATTGTTAATGCCATTGATGTATTTCCTGAGCACATGCCATTGATGTATTTCTTGAGCATATGCCACGTCCAGCTCTATCAGGGGTCACAATGGTACCACACCCTTGACAAACCACTTTTAGTATCGAGGCATATAGAAGCTCTCTGTTGAGCATTTGGGGTCTCCTAGGCCATCATGTTCTAAATCGTTCTTAGGTTGGAGCGGATGCCCATGTCTCCTTCCAACTTGTGGCCCAGATACACAACAGACTCCTATCTGGCACTTGCTGACGTTCACAGTCAAACCTGCCTGTTGCAAGGTGTAAGAAATTGGGTTGTTAATTGACTGGGGTGTAAGCCCTGGTCAAGCAGTAACCACATTCCCTGTCAGGGTAAGACACAAGCAGACTCCACTTCATCTCTACATTTTCAAGCATTCTTCAACCCCAAATTAACCATTCCTAACCCATTTGGTAGCTTGGCACAGACCAGGCAGGCTTAACTCAGAGTAATGTGTAAAGTAATTGTGCAACACTACAAACAGTAAAACAGTGAAAAGACACAACTAAATGAGCCCAAAACTGATTTCGAAAACTAGAGTTATGTGTGATAAATAAAACACAGCCAAAACAACAAAAATCCAATTAATAAAACTGAAGATATTGAAAGTTAAAGTTTATTTTGAAAATCGCACCAAAAGGCACACAGCGTCAATTGGGGATGTCGGGACCGGGACAATGTCTCATGGTCCGGTTGACCGCGATGTAGCATAATCCCACTACAGCACCCCAGTAAGGTCCGCTGAACAGGGTAATTATGTTGTGGTTGTGTAGAGCTAAATGGATCCAGGTTGAAGATGTGCTATTCAGCTAAAGATATGCCTTGCGTCCGAGATGCCATAAAGCTGCAGTGCGACGTCTTGTTGCATCATCATTGAGGATGCCATCAGCCAGTCTTCCGATGCAAAGTTTGGCATTGGGGATGAAGTGTGCAGCTGCCGATGCATCTGTTCCAAGGAGGTAGGAGGCTGGAATGTGGACTCCGGCATCGTCATTGAGGCTGCCTTTGATGAGACTTGCAAAGACCTTGGCTGTGGTTCGTCATGCCACAGGGCCATGCTTTTGTTCAGAGGACTGTGAAGGGTGTTGTGGGTCTTTGCGATGGGGCCATTCCACGCAGCAGTGGTAATGCGTTGCTTCTGCTCAGGGATGTGCCGCTCAGCCGAGGAGATGCATCGGTTCTGCTTGGGGGTGTGTCGCTCAGCGGAGAAGATACATCGGTTCAACTCTCAAGCACCTTAGGCACACTTAGATGGGGCGAGGAATGGGGTGTCACTACTTGGCAGGGAAGACTGCGAGAGGGCAGAGTGCAGGTGCAAGGTGGTTGGAAACCTATATGTCACTGGAGGCCAGACAACTGGCCCTTGAAGTCGTACTTTGTTTTGAGTTCAAGAGATGCAGGTTCAGTTCTTCCCACTCAGGCAGCAGGCAAATACAACAAAGCAGGAGTCCAGAAGAGTGCAGTCCAGCAGAGTGGCAGACTTTCAGCAGCACAGCAGTCCATCATCCTGGCAGAGTATTCACATGTCCAGAATTGTCCTTAAGTAGTGGTGTCTGAGATCCTTCTTTTTTACATAGTTGTACCTTTGAAGTGCGGAGGTGCTTCTAGTGGCATGCCTTTAAAGTACCAGATCCCGGGCCTTCCCTACCCTGGCTCCAGACTAAATATGGGGTATGCAGCCCTTTGTGTGGGAACAGGCCTCAGCCTATTCAAGGGTAAGTGAGGCTGGTCTCAGCTCCTCCCTACAATCCTGCCAGTGATATCACATTTAGTCACACTTAAGCTCCCATTGTGTGTGGCTATCTAAGAGAAATACACAAAGCCCAACTGCTAACTACCAACCCTGGGCGGTGAACTCCGCTCCCCAAGCAGAGTTTGTGGAGTTTTCCGCACTCTGCATGTGGAGTTCTGAAAAACTCTGCTTCGCACAGCAGAGTGGAGTTTTTTTCCTCGCTCGCTTACACCATCATCAAGTTGGCAAGCACGAGCTTGGAAAATCCACCTCCTAGTGAGATTTTACCTCATTTGTGATCATCAACATCAAGTTGGCGAGCGCGAGCGTGGAAAATAAACTTCTCGGCGAGATTTCTCAACGCGGGGGAGATCAGGTTTCTCATTTCAAGTGGTCGCGTATGAAAAATCTACTCAAGCAGCATAAAAGGAAAGCTTGCGCCGTGCATGATGCAGGTAAAAATGATTGCACAGTGCAGACAAGCATACGACACTGTGCAATAACTGTGAACAGCATTTTTCTATCGCACTACGCCACTTGCGGAGCTCTGCGTAGGGCGGCAGAGTTATTTTCCCAATTTCCTGAGTTTTGCGTAGCACAACTTGGCGAACACCGCCCAGGGTTACTATCTACACCCAGTCATGTGACCAGAGACAGGCTGCAGGCACCAAATTGATAAGGCAAAAATGGCATTTAAATATTTGTAATCTAAAATTAAACGTCACCATCAATTAGGATTTTATATTAGGATTTCAGAGACACCAAATATTACACTTAAAAAATTTAATAAAGTATTCCCAATGTTATCCTAAGGGAGATATAGGCTTTGCAGTAGTAAAAACAATTGTAATAGTTTTTTACTACCAGGACTTGCAAAACTTCTAAGTACATATACGACTCTTTAAACTCATTGCAGTCTGCCCTCTGGGCTATACAGGCCTAACTAGGGGTAACTTGCATGTAGGTTTTGGCCTGGCAAAAGGTTTATTTTGTGAGGTTCAAATGGCAGTTTAAACTGCACACACAGGCTCTGCAATGGCAGAGTTTTATATAGCGCAAACTAGACCCGAACCGAATCAGGTATCAGAGCGCTTTACATAGCACCAGTTACGTTACATGAGGACGGACACACATTCGTTTTTAGGCACGGCACGGGGAGATTAACAGCCTGATTCATCAAGAAAGGAAACAGCGACTCTCAACTAGCGAATCACAGCGAATCGCAAATGGAAAGGCGCAGATCGGAATTCATCATAGATAGCGAGTAATCTAAGCGATTCGCACACGGGCGCTAAAATCGATAGCGAGAAAATGAAATCGCCGAAAAAGTCGCAAAAACCCAGATATTCCGTCTCTATTTAGCGCCACGCAAATCCACATTTGCGACATCTCGCCAGTAGCGAGAACTCACCAACGGGAAGTCGCTTTACGAGCGCTGTGATGACGTCGCAACCAGGAAGCAGCCAGTTGCCACACCCATTCTGAACTGCGAGGCTGACCGCGAGTCTGCAGCGAAACTGAGAGCTCCTACCGGGACACCTCCAAAGTAGCGCTAGTCACCCTTTAGCGACAGTAGCAATGACAGAGGAGACTGCACCCGGGCCCAGTGACAGCGGGCGCAAGAGAAAGCTCAAGTTTACCGAGCCGGAGTTGGAGCACCTCATCGAGGGAGTGGTTGAAAACCACGCTAAACTCTTCGGAAAGGACTCCCGGAGGGTGCCAGAGATGGAGAGACGTCGCATCTGGCTAGGAATTTCTGCCAAAGTGAACGCTGTGGGCGTGACACACAGGTCACTGGACGAATTAAAGAAGAGGTGGTACGACCTCCGAGGTCGTGCCAAGGAAAGGGTGGCAGAGAGGCTGGGCGAGACATCTGGTACTGGGGGCGGAGACCCTACTGTCCCTCCCAATACCCCCATGGAGGACCGCGTGGAGGACACCCTCGAGACAGAGGCATGCATAGGTGTCACCAACCTGGACTCATCCCGACCCAGCCAAGACAGCCAAGGTAAGTGGCATGCGACTGCGACCCTGTCCCCTACCAATGGCCATGGCCCTATAGCCTCCCATATGCATTCCAAGTCATACAAACAATGCACATGAGATCATGGCCACAAGCAATGTCGGACATGTACACTGCCCATAATGTAAAAAAAAAATGTAAAATAACCCCAAAGCAGCCAGACGTAACCCAAAATGAGCTATCGCTAAGCTGTACGTGTGACAGATACATGGCATTAATGTAAGTCCAATTCCCCTCACAGGTGGCGGCGACTACAGCAGCGACAGCGACATGCTGCAGATCGCTGAGTCAGAAGAGGATGCGGAGGAGGTGCCAACACCAACACCTCATGCACCATCAGGCGTAGCCCCACACACCGCAGCCAGGCCAACACCAACAGGTCCAGCACCATCATTGGCAGCACCAATCCCTGCAGCCAGGGCAAGACATACAGCGCCAGCAACATCCGGCGCTGCACCTAACCCTGCAGCCAGGGCCAGACCAACAGTGCCTGCAACATCCGGCGCTGCACCTAACCCTGCAGCCAGGGCCAGACCTACAGCGCCAGCAACATCCGGCGCTGCACCTAACCCTGCAGCCAGGGCCAGACCAACAGCTTCAGCACCATCAGGTGCTGCACCTAACCCTGCAGGCAGGCCCAGACCAACAGCTTCAGCACCATCAGGTGCTGCACCTAACCCTGCAGGCAGGGCCAGACCAACAGCTTCAGCACCATCAGGTGCTGCACCTTTGCCAAGCACAACTCCACCACCCGTGGCACCATCTACTTCTGGTGCATCAACTGCGGTGACTGTGCACACACCCACTGTGGACAGCCAGCAGAGCAGCCATGTCAGGGCTTCCCACCATGACACATCACACAGCAGCAGGAGGGGGATGGCTGTGCGCAAGCCAGGCATGAGCACTGAGCGCCGGATGCTACGCATTCACCAACAGCAGGCACGACGGCAAGCGGCCATCCAGCTGCAACTACATAAAATTGGCCGCAATGTGGCCAATGTGGGTGATAGTGTTGAGCGCATGGCGGCGGCCATGGAGGCCAACACTGCTGCAGTTATATCGCAGCGCACCTCCGCCCGCCGACGCCACCGGCAGCTCCTAACGCGCCTGACAGCCTACACCCGCTCAAATTACATAATGGGGAATGCCACCTCCCAGCTATCACAACGGTGCCTGGCGCAGCAGCAGCAGCTGATACAATGTGTCGAGGATGTTGGACGGGTGCTGGAGCAGGTCACCACTGCCGTACTGGCACTCCATCCTACTGGTGAAGGCAATGTGGGGAGGGACGACACCAGTGAGTGCGCCTCCAGTGCCAGCAGCTTGTCTGCCTCAATGGTTGGCGTGTTACGCCGCAGCACCAGGCCCACTGCAGGGACACGTGCCGTCCCAGAGGAAGAGCCAGAGCGTCGTTTGGGGGCTGCGCGGCGGAGGCGCAATTGAGTTCCTTGCAAGTTGCCTAGATAATGCTGATGATACAAGCATGTCCAGTGGCTAGTTAGGAGCAGTATGGCGCAATACTGCTGCAATATTATGAATGTATACTTAACGTTATTATTGTGGATTTAACAATAATATTTATTCATGCAACATACATGGGCCTCCTGTCATTTTTTACATTGCCATGCAGGAGTGAATGTTGGGTGAGTGGATTGTGGCCTTCAGAAACTGTTCATAGTGATGTGGTTGCGCCGTCTGTGTCCTTCAGCAGGGTTCTCCCCGCGTGCATGCCGCACATGTGCTGGTGGACGGTCGTCCCCTTCAGACTCACTGCCAGAGATCTCGACTGGTATCCGGCGCTTGGTTGCAATGTTGTGTAATATTGCGCAGACAGCCACAATGCGGCAGCACACATCAGGACTGTAGTACATGGCCCCACCTGTCTTGTGCAGTATGCGGAACCGGCTCTTGAGTAGGACGAATGTCCGTTCTATACAATTCCTTGTCCGTATGTGAGAAACATTGTACCGCCGTTGCTGTGGTGTAGCCGGGTTGAGGTATGGGGTGAGGAGGTATTCCCGGAGGGCGTAGCCGCTGTCACCTGCATGTGAGGAGCAGAGGGTGAGTGCCTGAGCTGCGCAGCTACATCATTGCAATGTGTAATTGTTGACAATGTGTACTTACCAAGTAGGTGTCCTTCCCCAAATTCTCCCCTGGCCAGTCGTGTGTGGAGGCCGCTGTGCCGGAATATAAAAGAGTCATGGGTACTCCCTGGGTACTGGGCCACGATGTCAGTTATGATAGTCTTGGCATTGCAGACCATCTGTATGTTGAGGGAGTGGTATGACTTCCGATTCCGGTACATGTACTCCGTCGCAGCTGGGGGGCAGATGGCAATGTGGGTGCAGTCTATGCATCCTATCACAGATGGGAAATGGGCCACATTGTAGAAGTGTAACTTTGTCAAGTCCAGTTCCTGTTGGCTGGTGGGGAATCTGATGTGTCGGTGTAGCTGTGTGAGCATTGCGTCAACAAAACTCCGGAGGCAGCGTGACATGGTGGGCTGGGATATCCCCCCTGCTGCGGCTACTATCCCCTGGAAGCTACCAGAGGCCAGGAGGTGCAGGCTACACAATACCTGTACATGTGTAGGCACAGCATTGGTCCGCCTTGTTGGGTGCTGCATCAGGGGGTCAAGGTCGTGTATGAGTTGAATTATCATGGCCCCATTCAACCGGTACTTCGCATAGATCTGCTCCCTGGTTTGTCCCAGCAGGGTGATCCGCTGGCGGAATATCCTCTCCTGTATTCTGCGTCTCCTCCGTGCTGCTTGCTGTAGCCTTCGCCGCCTGACCACCATGTACATTCCTGGCATTGTGAGACACCAACTGCTGCTGCTGTGTCTCCTTATGTGTGTTTGGTCAGCCCTGTCCCTGTTCCTGATTGGCCAACAGTTTTTCAAAATTTTCGCAAATCACTTTTATGGTTACCACCTGCTTTGGGTTGTCTTTAATTTGCGCGGCGCTAATGGAGATTTTGAGGTTTTTCGCTATTAGAGAATTTTCATGAATTCCGATTGCGCTAGTATTGCGAATTCGCTAACTTTATTCTCTAATTCCGTGCTTTGGCGCAAATTATTAGCGAATTCGCAATCTGTGTTTAGCGCTTTGGTTATTTTCTTCATGAATGCCGATTTGGGTAATTGCGGGCGCAATGCCATTTTCGCAGCTATTGCGCCCGCAATTTAGCTTCATGAATCAGGCTGTAAGTGATTTGCCCAGAATCACAGGAGGTTTTGGCGTCATTACCGAGACTCGAACCCAGATCCCCAGGTCCGAGGTCGAGCGCCCTAGCCGTTAGGCCAACTCCTCTCCCATTTAACGTACAGACCCAGGGTACACCGTGTACCACTTTACTAGGGACTTACAAGTAAATTAACTATGCCAATTGGGTACAAGCTAATATTATCATGTATATGGGAGAGAACAGATGCACTTTAGCATTTGTTAGCAGTGGGAAAGTGAACAGAGTCCCAAGGACAGCAAACATTTATTTAGTAAAATTAGGAATAGTGAAGGTAAACAATTTGGGGATCACCTTGGCTATTTCCAACCCAAGGCCTAAAGCTTTTCCTGGAGGTGGGTCAAGTGGTCCTGCCAAGTAGAGACCAAGACAGCAAAATCATCAAGATATGTTAGTCTAAAGTCCGCCAACCTGGACAGTACCCTGTTGACAGTCTCTGGAAGGCAACAGAGGCATTCTGTAGCCTCAAGAGAATCAACGTAAGTGAAAGTGATCTTTAGTGGTAGAAAATGCAAATATCTCCTTGACCTTTTCAGTTAGGGATATCTGCCAGTGCCCAGAAGTCATATCAAATGTACTAAGCTACTTGGCAGCCCCTAATCTGTCAATGAGCTCATCAGTTCTGGGAATGGAGTGAGCATCCAATTTTGTGACAACATTGAGCCCCCTATAATCCACTCAGAACTGCAGCACTGGGTTCCCCCCAGCAGGAGCAGTCTTTGGTAGCAGTGCCATTGCACTGGCCCAAGGATTTCTAGAAGGTTCAAACAACCTCAGGGACAATATTGAGGCTACTTCCTCATTGAAGCTGCCCCATTTTGCCTGAGTACCTGTATATCTTGCTTGTGGCAGGTAAGTTGTCATTAGGGCCAATGACATGTACACACTACTGAGTCATGCCATGTGTCAATGAGAACAGACCAGAAAACTGCTCCAGCAACTGGTTACTGTCCCCCTGCAGATGTTCTGTCAGAAGTGTGGAGAGCATAACTACCTCGTTGAGCCATCCTTGGTTTTGAGGGACAGGAGGTCCAGGAGGGGCTCACTCTCCCCCTACTCCACTGTCATCATCAACATAGTCAGATCGACCCTGTCAAAGTGAGGCGTATGGCGTCTAATATGAAGTACTATGTGGCTGTGCCTGGGGTGCTAACTCCAACAAATAAAAGTAACCTCGTTAGGTCTGGGCAAAATCTTACTTCTGTCACCATGATTGACATAATTTTGGTAATCTTCTTGTTTATCATTTGGAGAGAAATCATAACACAAGATGTACTGAAGCAACAAGATCAACACAAAATTAAGTACCATCTTCCCAGCACAGGTGGCAGTTCTTTATCGTGGCCAGGCAAAACAAATTTTGTATTAAATATATACCGAGTGGACCACTAGATCCTATTTTACTGTGAAACTACGATTCTGAATAAGAACAAATATTTTCACATAAATTACCGAAAAATCAACTCCGAGTAAAATTGTTCCCTATCAGACCATCTGAATAATTTTTTCAGGGTGAAATGGATTTTTCTTGTGCCACAGACACAGGAGCAAACTTGAGGAATATACATTTTAAAAAAAATGCCCATGCAAGACTTCCTGTTTTATACCTGCTACCTAAAGTCCACAAGTCCCTAGATAACCTCATAGGGTGACTCCATGTATGCTTTAGAAACAGTCTCCTTGAGAAAACTTCCCGGTACATAGACTACTTTTAAGGCCTCTCGTCAGTGTCCATCCCTCTCATATTGAGGATGCCAAAGAGTTCCTTAAGAGAATTGGATGCATCAATTGGGAAAATAACTTTATTTTGATGACACTAGATGTGAAGTCACTATACACCAGTACCCAATATAGGGATGGGATTGCAGCATGTGAGGGGTGTTTGGAATGGTGTACCATAAACTTTCTTGTCCAAAGTCAATAAGAAAATGAGTCCTGAATTTTCAGTCATCTCTTTTATTAGGTCAACTCAAGTTCATTGCATCAACCAACATCATCCAGCCAAACATTTCATTCAGTTGTTACTTGGACTTCGTATGGGCTATTTGGAATATTGATCGATTAGGGTATTCAATTTATTCCCAGGCCTCTTCGGGTGAGGGGTGTAGCACCTGTGTAGCTACTGTATGTGTCAATCATCATAAACAGAGCTTGTGAATATTGAAATGGCAGGGCCTCATATTTGGGCTACGGGTTTGATAGCAAGTAAGGGATATCCGACTCGCTTGGGGTGAAGACATGAGGCATTAAATACTTGGCATCCTATATCAAACCTGTTACCGAAATATTAGTCCCTGCCTTTCCAATATGCACTTTACAGCCTACTCTCCTACCTCTTGCCTTTTATTCTAAGATACTGCAAGCACTTTATTTGAGACAGGGGATAGACACTTTTTATCAAACACAAGTCCTAACACGTGCTGCATCCTTGTTACAGTTATTTGCTGACCCAAATCCTCTAATGAAAGGGCCATTGCCTTATAAAGTGCTACTCCTGTTTATATTCATCTTACATATTTAAAAGCTCTCTCCCTGTTTTTACTCATCAAGTACATTTCTGCAATGCTGCCCAGCACACAGGGGCATGTTTTATTCTATATGTTGTTGTTTACCACATGGTGGTATGTGCCACCCTTTTACGACTTGAACAAATCAAATAAAAGTATTTTTTCTTTCTTTTGTCCTCAATCAGTGTAACCATGGATAGGAAAAAGGTCAAGGTGATCTTAGATTGGCCAGCACTGACCACGGGAATGGAGATACAGAGCTTTCTGGGTTTTTCAAACTTTTACCAATGACTTATCACCAATTTGTCTGACATTGTGAGGCCTATCACTAGACTCTTATGGAAGAAGGTATCTTTTGAGCGGTTGTAGGGGCCAATGATGCACTTAACTTACTTAAGGAGAAATTTATAATGGCCCCAGTACTAAGACATCCAGATTCCATTCAGCCTTACTTTGTGGAAGCGAATGCCTTCCAGATGACTGTGGGAGATAGTTTATCACAATAAAATAACACAACAGGACACATGCATCCAGTTGACCTTTTTCCAAAAAAGCTATTGCCATTGGAGCAGAATTACACAGTTGCTGATTGAGAGTTTTTAGCAATTAAATTGTGTTTTCAAGAGTGGCGGCACAACCTATTGGGGTCTAAAAAAATACACTGTTGATAAGAAACACCAGTTCCTGAGGTCTTTGAAAGGTTTGACCCCAAGAGAAGTAAGGTGTAACCTTGGGCGTAGCAGGCGCAGTGCCTACGCGTATTTCCACGGAGTTTGAAAAAAGTCTGTGGAAATACGCTACGCTCCCTCCCCCTCCCAAAAAAACACTACTTTGTACGTACGACGCGTATACATGCACACGCTCAAGATGTACAACGTATTGTTTTTTTTAATTGCAGAAGGACGCGAGGAGCAGGAAGGAAAGGAGTTTTGCCTACCACCATATTCGCAATGGAGCGTGGAGTAGGCAAATCTCCGCACACTCTGCTGGCGGAATGGAGTTACCCACCCAGGGTTAGTAAGGTGGCTAATATTTTTCGCTGAATTTAATTTCATTATCACCTATTTGCCAGACACACAACAGATTACGGCCGGTCTACTATCGAGATGGGGTTACATAAGTCAGGATGCTCCCACTGGACACCACAAAACATTGTAGACTCAGAGCACATTGTAGGTCTCTGCGACCAGGAATCTTTCTTGGGTAAAGTCAAGCGGAGTATGAATCAAGAAAAAAATAAATGCTTGGAAGACTGAAACAGAAAATCATGTGCTCAATGAGCTTCCTTACCATGGTACCACCATACATGTCCCCACACAAGAATTTGGACCAAACTCCTTAACCTGGTGTTAGCGGGTCATCAAGAAATCCAAAAGACCTTAGCAAACTGTCAGCATTGGTTTTGTTGGCTCACATTGTCCAAGGATGTGCATTACTATGTTCAGACTTGTCCAATATGTTCTCAAAACAAGGCATCCCATTCATCCCCGTTAGGCTATTTTTTAACCTTGCCAGTGACCCCACATCCTTAGCATATCTAACATAAGCATGGACTTTATTACTTACTACCCGACTCCAATGGCTAATCAACCATTTGGTTTGGTAGTGGATTTTTTTTCCAAAATGGGGCATTTTAGTGCCCAGAAAAAAACTCTCGCTGTCAAGGCCCTCGCCATGCTGTTTATTCAACAAACCATGCAGTTGCACACACTCTCTTTGGCCCTTATTTCTGATATCGGTCCGCTATTTATTTCAGGGTTTGCATATCATTGGACATAGATGCTCGATTCTGTTCTGCCTATCACCTACATACTGATGGGCATATGGAGCAGGTATACCAGGTTTTGGAATAGGCACTGCAGTGTCTATTAACCTCTACTCCTAAGGGTTGGGAATCCTTGTTACCTTTTGCTGACTGTGCCTACAAGAACTCACATCATTCAGCCCCTAGGGTTCCCCCCTTCTAATGTTTAATGGGTATGCATCTTCGTATGTTACCTGAAAATGCAGTAATGCACTCTGTAAATGTACCTAACATACAAGACTTTTGTAACACATCTGGCTGATTCCCAACAGTGGGTGTTATCACATTTGCATCAGGCTAAGTAGATAATGGAAAAAAAGCTAACAAACATCAACAACAGCAGCCAGACTACAAGGTTGGTGATCAAGTTTGGCTGTGCACTAAACACCTACAACTAAAGAGTCCACGAAAGCTTGAACTCAGACTTGTGGGTCCCTTTTCTATTGAACAATTCATTAACCCAGTAGCTGTGAAATTACGGTTGGCAGAAAATTTACCGGTTCATCATGTGTTTCATGTGTCCCTATTGAAGTCCTGTACTACCCAGACCTGTCCTGCTCACCCTCCCTCACCCATAAGACTGGATGATCATTTGGAATTCAAGGTGCAGACAATTCCTTGATTACTTCAAAAGGGTATGGTCCTTGTAACGGGGAGCGTGAGTTGCTCTGGTCCTCTTCATCCCCCTCAGATTAAAATACAGCCTTCTCCCTCCCTCAGAGGCCAATCTGGGTCCATATAACTTCAAATCCCATTGTTGGGAGTCATAGGAGGTGGGACCTGAGCCATCACCCTGGAGGACAGACAACGCATGCTGGGAAGAGAAGCCCGAAGATGCTGCATCTAGGTAGAGAGAACATCTGGAAGATGAGCAAGCCAAGAAACATGCTGAGGATGCCAAATTACGCCAGAGAGCAGAGAGCCTTTCATCCTGACCCCATGAGAGGGAGGAGATGCCCAGTCCAGGAGGGATATGGGAGAAGTGGTCCTGATGGAAGAGGGAGACATCCGCCGGTCTGCCACTTGACCCAGCCACCCTCTAAGAAGAGCGTGATTATCACAGGGGAGTGGAAGTATTTGGGGCTGGGGAGGGCAAGAAAAAACATCACAAGGGGTGACTACAGGGGCTCAAAGACTCTTCTGGTAATATACACAATTATGAGGGCATTGGTGAAGGAGGATGCTAATATTCTACAAGTATGGAGGAGTTTTATTTTTGTTTGCTTGTTAATTTTCTTTTGTTTGGTTCTTTTGTGATATCACAGTGTCCACTCTACATACTTGCCACCAGTTGACACTTGGGCATAAACACTAAAAGGGAGTCCTTCTGTCGAGTAATCAAATCCCCCAAAACCCCTCTCACTATTGGGATTACTTTTTATAGCAAATTGGGGAATTCCCCTTGAAAGAAAAGGATGAAAAAATACATGGTAACTTAACTGCCTCCTTTTGTTTCTCCCGAGGGTACCAGCAGGGAGAACTCCCAGAACCCAGATATGCAGCAGAGAAACAGAGGGATATAATTGATTTTATTTGTTCCAGAATACATTACGAACTGAAGCTTAAGCGTTACATTCCTGAAGAACAGTAACTGCCTCCTCTTGTTATTTCCAGTGTATTGCATCATCGGAAAACCAGAGGTTATGGTCCAGTGCACGTCTAACTTGCAGACACGCAGATCTCAGAACCTGAATATCCTTGACATGCATTGTCCCCAAGAGGGATAAGAGGTCCAACATTGGCTCCAGTATTGTCTCCATGGTAGGTACCTGGTGAGTTCATGACAGTTATGCTGCCTGCACTGTATGGAGGTGTGAGTGTGTACGTAAATGGTTCTATGGATTATATCATCAGTGCTGTCATTTGAGAGGTAATCAGTGATGTCACCGACCAGATCATGATCGATATAATATGTGAGATCATAAGCAGTGCGCTGCGGGGGCATACGTTATAGTTAGCTCAGGTAACTATAACTGCTAAAATTCACAGGTTTTATATGAGTGAAATCTGAGCTTAACCATAACATCCCTGTAATCTTTGGTTGATTCATTGAATGTCGATGGGTGTCTTAAATTCTATTTCCTAACTATAACGTCCCTGTAACCTTTGTTTATTTTGGTGAATGTCATAGGTTTTTTAATGATATTTTCCTACCTATTACATCCATGTAACCTTAGATTTTTCCACTCAATTTCTAAGGCTTTTTTAAATGTTATTTCCTAACTATAACCTGCAACCTTTTCAGAGTGGGTTTGTGAGTGGCTGTATAGGTCGGTGATTGATTGTGTGAGTGCCTTTATGGGTCTTTGAGTGGGTATGTGAATGGCTTTATGGCTAGATGTGAGAGTGGATTTGTGGGTGTGTGGGTGAGTGGTTGTATGAGTCGGTGAGTGAGTGCATGAGTAACTGTTTGAGTCTGTGAGTATATGTCAGAGTGGCAGTATGGGTATGCGATTGGGTGTGAGCGTATCTGTATGGGTGTATAGCTATGTGAGTGACTGTGCTAGAACAGAACCTCACCTACCCCTTCATCCAACAAGAGTCCACAGTTTTGCACAAAATGTCTACCCAACTGGTATACTTTCTGCAAGTAATTAGTACATTGTTGGATACATATCTATTGCATATTCTACACTACAGCTGTGCAATGGACCATGAGGAAATGTTTCCATTGACCATGTGCACATTTTTGGCGAATGTGATTGTTTCTCATGCATCTTCATCCAGATATCTGTGATAACATGAATCTTTCTATAGAGAAGACAACACAACCACAAAGAGGTAAATCTCCAACAAACAAGGGTACTTCCTCCTATCTAAATGAAGTAAGTGCTTCTTTGTTGGATGGATATGTCCTGATATTCATTGGCATCAAGCACACATCAACAAATTTAGTGGGAAACACACTGAGGGCCTTTGGGTAAGCTGTTCATCATTGTGACTAAACACAGGAAGACCAATGCATACTACTAAGGTAAATGGGAGGAGTTTCTGGTGATTTTGCAAAATTGTATGCTCGTAGTCATTGAAAGTTAGAACCATGGACTCTGCTCTTACCAGGAAAGGACAAGAAGGATCCCACTTGTCACAGTCACAACAAATTGAACTCCAATAGGTGAACGATGCATTCACCTCTACAAAGCTATTCAGATCGTCTTTCAATGTGGAATTGTAGAGAGAACACACTTGGTTTGCCTTCATCAAGCCCACAATGTCAGTTAATATTTGTAAGTGCTTCCTGTTGAGATTTAATTTCTGTGATATGAGCATCGAAGCCAAAAAGGATCATCACCTGCCCGTTCATCCAACAAGAGTCCAGAGGTTTGCATAAAATGTCTACCCAGCTGGAGTGGTTTATTCTGGTTAATTGGTAAGTGCTATCATGTTTGGTAAATGCCAGATTCATATTCTACTCTATAGCTGCATAATGAATTACAAGGAAATGTCTGCTTATACCTTTTCTGCATTTAAGAAAAGTTATTGTTCCTTATCTGTCTTCATCCAGAAATCTGTGATAACATGAATCCTGCATTAGAGAAGACAGCGAGACTACAAGGAGGTGAATCTCCACCACACAGGGGTACTGTTTCATAACTATATGAGCAAGTGCTTATTTGTTTGGTGGAGATGTCCTGATTTTCTTTCGCTTCAAGAATATAACATAATTTTCTTTGGCATCAAGAAACAGATGTGCTCAGAAGGCATTTCTTTATTTAAAATTTTTCATATTTGCGACTTCATTGCAAAAATCTGCTTCACAAAAATTCTGGTATCGCAAATATTCACAAAAACTGTTAAAAAAATATGTTAACATATTGTAATTAATGTTTGAGGTCACTAGTTCACTAATATAACAAGGAGAGTGAGATTTTCATAAAAGGTTTTATGGTTAAACCCTGTTTTATTCCATTTCCAGTTTTCCCGACTACATCGGCATTCGTGAAGATGTCAGAGTGCGTGACTATCATATGACTATGATCGAAAGAATTTCATTGGGCAAGATATTTTCTTATTATTCTAGAATGGAAGTCTCCACCCAATGTATTTTTCTTTACAATTGTGGTGCTCAGATTGTAGGTATGTCTTGCAACAGCTACTAATTCCAATATTAGGATATCATTTTGCACTTCTTGGGGAAATTAAAAAAATATAAAATGTCAGCTGGTGGCAGTGGAGAGCAGGAGGCACACCCTGAGTCGCACAATTCATCTCATGAGGAGCCCCCCAGTTAAGAGGCAGTCTATCTTCTTGGAATTATTTACAATTACCTCTGGGGAAAATAAGACAGTGAGTAAGCGTGTGACATGCTCATTATGCAATAACACCCTGTCAAGGGGTACATGAAAAAAAATACACCTGCGGTACAAGTATGTTGACTCTTTTGAAATCATCCCTTAACTTCAGGTGCAACACAGATTAAACCAGGGGAGCCTATTCCTGCAGAAGTTGAGCACCACCTCTAAGAGTAGTCCCTGGAGCTCTGAAGAATAGGCACATTGTGTTTAGACTGTAAAAAAGCTCTAACGTGGTGCAATAATCAGTCACCGCAGTCCTAGAGGCAGCTAAGAACAACAAGTGTTCATTTTTGTTCCCGTTAATTTGCACTTGTGACCCTGGTTTTTATTTTTTTCGGTTAATATTTTTTCCAATTGCCATTTTATTTAAAAGATAATACAAAATGTTTAAAAGTTTTTTTAAAGTTATACAAAACACAAAATAAAACAAAGATATCACATTAGAACCAACCTTCTCGGTTCAAAAACATGTAAACTACATGTGTGTATTAATGTATAAGAAAGAGTATGAGTAAGTGAGAGTCTCTGTTAGTGAGTGAGTAAGCACATGAGTGAGTAACAGTATGAGTAAGTGTTTCAGTTCATTAATGTGTGGATGAGTAAGTGGGTGCTACAGTCGCTGTGTGGGTTAGTGAATGGGTATGTGAGTGGCTGTATGGGTAAGTGAACCGTTCTGTGTATGAATGTATAGGTAAGTAACTTGGTTCATAAGTTGCTGTAATGTGTGCGTCACTGGGTGTGTGAGTGGCTGCATAAATGAGTGAATCATAGTGTGAGTGGATATATGGGTCTGTATGTGACATATATAGTTTAGTAAGTATATGTGTTAGTAGCTGTATGGGTGGGTGACTGTGTGTGTCAGTAACTGTATAGGAGTGTGAATTTTGTAAGAACGTGGCTGTATAGATAAGTGAGAGGCTGTATTAGCTGTATGGGTGAGTGAGTTGCTGTGTTAGTGTCTATGGCTGAGTGAGTGGGTCTGTCATTAACTGTTTGGATGATTGAGTGGGTGTGTCAGTGGCTGTATGGGTCTGTGAGTGGATGTCTGAGTATCTGTGTGGATGGGTTACTGGGTGTGCCAGTGATCGACATAGGTAAGTGAGTGGCTTTATGAGTGTGTGAGTGGGTGTGTTTTTAGCTATATGGATTAGTGAGTATTTTAGTAGCTGTTTCAGTGAGTGACTGAGTGTGTGAGTGAGTTATGGTTGAGTGAGTGTGTGTTACTAGCTGTATGAGTGAGTTAGTGGGTCTGTCAGTGACTGTGTAGGTGTGTGTCTGGGTGGTGGTATAGGTGAGTGAGTGGATGTGTTAGTAGCTGTATGGGTGAGTAAGTGGGTGTATTACTGTCTGCATAAAACACTCAGTGAAATTCTGAGGAGTTCGCTCTGCCCTAGTTGCGATAGAGGATTTCTTGCATCAGGCCTCTCTGCTATCAGTGAGTGCAGAGGCCGGTGATGTTCTTTTCTATGCAGCTATCCAATTTGTGACTCACTCTCTTCTGGCTCTCCACGCCTTCAGGGAAGGTAGCATGTTACCTCCATGCTGTTGCAGGGCAAATTCATTCTGTGATTGACAGGGACGGGCCCACCAGCCACCAGCCATCTTTGATATTGGTATGCTTTTATCAAACAGACTACAAATCCCTGGGTACATTGTGATGCACAAGGAGCCCAAGAACAGTGAACCTCTCTTCCTGTACCCCCTACAGTCTGTGAGGGTCATGGAGTCCTCGGGCCCCTTCCACAGGTCACCCCATGCCACCATCAACCGGTGGAGTCTCTCACCTCAAGCGCAGCAGGGCTAGCCTCAGGCAGTAATGCAGGCAGGCTGGGGGCAGGATCCAGGCATGGGGCCAAGGGGTGCCTCCATTGTGTGTCCCACAATGAGGTGGGCAGTATGGTGCTCCGCCTGAACCCAGCGGGGAGGGAAAGGCACTTCCCCATCTGCACAGGAAGAGTCGGAAGTAGGGTGTAACGTGACATGCCACAATAATGTCCTCAGTAGGGTCCTCTTAACACCTCAGCACAGTTGCTCTAGAAGGAAGGCAGAGGATGGGCAAATCCAACTTGGCCTTGGAGAACGTGGGTAGGAGAATGCCCGCAGCACAGGTCGATGAGCAGTGGGGTCCACAGGGAAGCCATGAAGAACGGCTAACATTTTTGCAGTGGTGACAGACAGTGAGTCCTCCTCTCCTCTCTTGGGAACTAAGCGTGTCTGCATTGATGATGGATGCAGAGGGCGAGGGCGGGGTAAAACTCCACCAAGTGGCAGAACCTGATTTTTTATGTCAAACTCCGTGCTGGAGTTGGGAAAACTATGCAAACTCTGCTGGCAGAACGGACTTCAGCAACCACCCTTACTCCTATGTCCTGGGGTGCTCACCCCCAGGACATAGCTGTTTGCTATGGCTTGGCGGGAGCTGTTCTGCGCCTTCCAAGACATAGCAAACACTCTGTTTACAGCAAGTGAGAGCATTTAAATGGGCTATTGCTTGCTGGAGCCGGAGCAAAATTGCTTTCACACACAGGTAGCTGCGTTTTTAGCAGCTCCCTGCATGTGAAAGCAATGTCGGCTCCCGCAGGAGGCAGGGAACCAACAGGGACTTTGGGGGCTTAGAGGCTCCGCCAACTGTCCTCAACAGTTGTCAGTGGGTGTCCTGGACATCCACAATAGAGGCCAGCCCGAGGGATGGGGTCCCCAGGGCAAAAGAGCCCAGGAGGGGTGCCACATGGCCCTCCACCCCTTATTAGGAAAATAATAATAAAAATTAAATAGCCTGGGGTATCCCCAGGGCAACAATTTGGCTTGGGGGAGGACATCTTGGGCCCCTCCCTTTAATTAAACAAATCAATAAAAAAGGGGCCAGGCTCTGGGAGATGGGTTCCCAGGACAGTGGGTCATGAAGCTCCCCACATATAATTTTAACAAAAATTCACTACCACTCCGCAAAAACACCTTCAGGTGCACTGCTGGTTGAGGCATGAAGTCCCCTTGGATGTTGAGAGTTATTGGGGCCAGGAACCCGTTCTGTTACCTCCAGTAAGTCACACACAGCAGGATTGCTGAGAGGTCTTTGGATGCAACGTCCCCTTTCTCCACCACTCTGCAAATACACCTCCTGGTGCACTACTGGTTGGTTGATGAAGTCCACTTTACTCCAGAGTGTCCTTGGAGGCCAACTACTCCTCCTTTTACCGCCAGTATGTCCCACACTGTGGGATTGCTGAGAGGTTGTCGGAGGGCACACCCCATTTCTTCACTACTCTGCAAATGCACCGCCCTTCCCTGGGCCAGTTTTGCACCGGGGACCCCATCCCCCAGGACCTACCCTCTATTTAAAAAACATTTATAATGAAAATAGCCCAAGGGACGTGGTGGTCTCTAGGGCTGCACAGGGGGGCAGTAGCCCTAATATTGTTTTAGATCCCAAGCTGGATAAATTGCTAAACAGCAGAGCGGTGGCGGCTCCTAAATCACGTGTATAAGTACATTTGATGATGAAGCAGACGAGGCTAAGTGATGTCTGGAGGGATAGATCTGGCCTCCAGCTGAGTGCCTCCTATTACAATAGAAAATATGGCCATAGATCCAGAATAGGCAATGTTTTGGTCAGTCTAAGCCTGAGAGAGGAAATCCAGGACATTGGGTATCTGACGGCCATTTTTCTGACCACTCAGGGGTATATTTGTACCTAGATTGAAAAACAGGATTGTCGGGAGAGTCTGGACTCTGGACCGGATGCTGCTCCAGGATACAGAAGAAATTAATTATCTGCGTTTTGAGACAAAGGAATTCTTAAGCCATAACATCCGGACAGCCTCTAGTCCAATAGTTTGGGACACCTTGAAAGCTTATTTAAGGGGAAAATCACCAGAAGACTATGCTTCATAAATAGGCGGTACAGAGAGGAGGTTGCCCAAATAGAAATAGAAATTAAGATCTTAGAGGCTTACATGTGGCATATTGGATATGAGGCAGGGAGATGAAGATAAACTGAAGAAATTGAAGGAACAGCTGGATAATATCCTACACATGAGGGCTACAAAGCACTGGGAGGTGATCAAGTTGGCTCATTTTGAATACGTGGTAGGGGAGGGAGATTGTTGGCCTGGAAAGTAAAAACTGGAAGAATACGTAACTCGATAAGGGAAATAGTGGATACAGTTAGCAAGGTCAAATGAACTACCGACTCAGAAATAGAGGGAGCTTTTTACGACTTATTTCAGAAATTTTACACAGAAGATAGTTTTGTTAACAAACTTGAACTTGAGGAATGGTTGAGCTATAACCTACTTGGAGGGGAGCAGCTCCAAATTGAAGTATTCCAACTGAGAAGCTGGGCCCAAAACCTGAAGTCTCCAATTGGCATATGTAACCTCTTAGAGAACACTTGGTGCCAAAACCTCCGGTGAAGAAAGAGGTTTCCACCTGGTCCTGGGAAGTTGAAGAAGCAATAGATGGGGACTTGAGAGTGGCAGAAGATCTGTGGGGCGTTTGCCTGCCGGAGTGCACTGCGAAAAACTCTGGCAAGTATCATTGAGCACCTTTTTCCTTATTGTCAAGCCGAGCTGGTTAAGGAGAAATCATCTATTTTCAATTCCTAGGGCCTTCTTAACCCCACAAAGGCTCTCAAAGATGACAAAAGGGCCTCCCATACAATGTGTGAAGTGCGGCCTGGAGAGCGCATCGGACGTTCACATGTTACTGGAATGTCTGGCTATTCTAGAATTCTGGATGAAGGTCGGTAACTCCATCTCGAACATCCTTAGATTCCAAGTTAAGTTAAGCCTCTTTATGATTATCTTTGGAATCTCCGACTAAATCACAGGCCCAGCGAGATCATTCCTTTTTTATGCTATACATTTAGCAAGAAGGGAAATTTGCTGTTGATGGGTGGAATGTTTACTTCCCCAGCACACTGATTGGCTAGAATCCCTAATTTCAACATCCATGTTTAGATCTGAGATGGAACCCATGCAAGTGTAAGAAGGCCCTTTGGAACTTTCTATTGAGCTGGCGGGACATGTAAATTCCCATAGCAGCCCAGGTTAACACCAGAACCTGGGCTGCTATGGAAATTCACAAGGGCCTATTATCAAGCCCATTATCGCCACTTTAGCGGCAGTTTCCTGCCGATAAAGCGGCGATTATTGTATAGCCTGTTCTTGATAGTATGGCCCTTAGTTTGGGCAAATTTCCGTCATTCATTTTTTTTGTGATAATTATTCTATTAATACACTTGGGGACGCAGCATGCCAGTTGTTAGAATCTGAATTATTTAATTGTGTTTACTGTTCAAAAAGATAATTAAACATTCATAAAAATGTGCTGCAATAAAAGTCAAGTCAGACAGCTAGGAGATTATATTTTTTAATTCAATTATTTTCTAAAAGGGGGAAAGTTTAATGTTAGAAATTGTAAGAAAGGGAACTGCTGTAGGTTATCTTCCTACAGTGCATTCCTTCCTTAAAATAGTCTGCCCTCTTGCATTGAGGACGGTGAGTTGTTCATTATACAATGCCCCCAAGACATAGATTTTCTCCAAGTGTGCTTCACATTTCTCTCCATCAAAGCCAATCAATTTCTCACATGGAGAGAAAGGCTGGGTAACGCAAATTTGATTGGTTTAAATCATACTCTGTATATGTGTCTATATCAGTACACACACTTGAATATTGTTGTTACCAAGCCTGCATGTGTTTTATCGAAGAAATGCAACTATTTCGAGTAACCCGCAAAAAATCAACTCTCAATTCATGTCTATAGTTCAGTGGAATTTAATATTTTTTTCAATATATGCCAATTGTGGCTTTTACGTTGATTGATATACTTCACTGCATATTAAATCAGTCACTATAAACCACACTTTTGAGGATTGCTTGGTCAATAAAAACAATAACGGAAATGCTTCGTTTTAATAGGGCTCAATTGTCATGTGCAATATAATTTTTGAATTTTTAATTAACGGAATCAATGCATTCTCAGTATTACGCTTTGAATTGCATTTTATTTTATTTGGTAATGCCAGCGACAGTTTGTATTGTTATACAGAGTTACATATATCATTTTTTTTTAAAGCAAAGCATTATTTTTCATTTTGGAATCCAAGTCATGTAGTGCATGTAACTATTTAATCCAAAGGAAATTAGGAAATTCATGGTGATACTCCTGGAAATGGCTATAGGATCTGTTTTGTATGGTTTCAATTTAAAATTTTAAACGTCACTTTTATGTATCAGGGTTGCCATTTTTTCCTTTTCGGTCTTCAACGTTTCATAAGATCTGTATGTACATTTTCCCATCATTTTGTAAGCTGTTTATGTGTTTTTTTTGTGAGCAGCATTTGCACTGTAGCTGCCCACTTTGTTTGACCAGGCCCTACTCTCAATATCCCAGTCACCCAACAACGGCTGTGCATCGACTTAAACCATGTGCAAAATGAGTTAACATCACAGATTGCCAACCCACCAGGTGCGGCACCCAACCTACTACACACTCAACATTGTTGATCACAGCCTTTGAAACTGAGCTGCAAGGGTTGGGTGCATGCTATAGGTCCAATCGCCAATTCGGCCATCCACCATGCCTTTTTCAATAATTTAATTTGGCTATTCATAGTGGTCGTTGGGTGTTAGACCTGTGCCAATGGGGAAATACATTATTTGAACAGACTATCAGAAGTCAGGAAACACTGCAATTTGCATGTTCTTGTACTACACAACCCCAACTAGCTCTCACTGGCAGGATGTATAATTTGATTGATGCCTAAATGAAAATTCCGGTACAAAAGGGGGTGGTGATGGACGGAGCATCAGAACCAATCAAACACTCACACCCAGTCAAAAGATCTGGGTTTGATCCATCACCGTTCTTTAGCCCACTCTGCCACCCCAGTTCAGACATGGCTATATGCAAATCAGTCTGACCCTGTGCCTCATGGGAACAGTCCAGCCCGAACTGCCAAGCCATGCCTTCCCTGGACCGGAAACAAGCTTCCGAGGACCGGTTTCTGGCATTCCAGCCATCTCCAGCCCGGTTTGCTTGAATCCAGTGGCAAAGTGAGCAAGGGACTCACGTCTGAGCATACCCTGCCACACTTATGGCGGCCAAAGCGGTACACAAGTTCCGCCATGTGTTCTATTTATAGAGTGAAGGACTGGTCTATTTCACTATTATTGTGTTTTTGTATTTCAATGTCAATATTTTTGCTTGTCTAACTAGTATTGTGACATTTATATATGTAAATAACCCAAAAAAATTGCCCTTTCAAAAAAGACATGCTATAAATGTTCACAATTGCTTCTAAAAGTAAAAAATGATTGTGAAAGACCACTATGATTGTAAATGTGGTTCTATTGCTAAATATTATATCTCAACTAAAGAACCCATACATTGTATTGTTGATATTACTTTATAAGAGGCCCTGTTTGGGTGCTATCTATAGGCCCAACCCCCCTTGTTTACTAACCCACCAGGTCCTGCACCCAACCTACTACACACTCAACATTGTTGATCGCAGCCATTGAAACTAATCCGCAAGGTTTGGGGGCATGCTATATGTTCAATCTCCGATTCGGCCAACCCCCACACCATTTTCTAATATGTGGATTCATTTGGCTGTTCATAGTGGTGTTTGGGTATCAGACCTGTGCCATTGAAACATATGCATGCAGCCTTTGGTAGTGCACAGCAATCTATTAGCACAGGCCCTTAACAGCCTTATCACGCTGACCCAGCCGCTTAACGACCAAATAAGCTGCAAACACTCTTCAGGCATGCTGTGTGGTGCCTCGGGAGTGCTGCTTGAAGTCAAGCCCTGTGCAGGCCACTAAACCAACTGATAATGTACTTTGTCCCTACACTAAATGCTCTAGACACAAGCTCTGGTTTAGGGCCATATCCAGGGTCCACACTGCTCATTTTGCATGTTCTATGCAATGCCTAGTTGCACTGTGTTTTTTATTGTTTGTAAGTGTTTTCAGGATTGCATAAAATGGACATTTCAAGTTTCTACAAATGTAGGGATCTACCAGCAAAATTATATATCTGATGATATAACATTGTATCTTTTTTTTTTTGTGTGTGTTGTGTTTGAACACAGTTATGGTTTGTTTTTTAATCATTTCTACGTTGCTAAACTCAGAAGGCTACCTTATGTTGGGTCAGTACCTGTAAACTTAGCAGAAAAGCACTTTTTACTATAACGTTCAATCTGATAATACAGTGGATATCATGAATCTAAAAGCAATATCAGAAAACCGGAGAGGCACTGTGTATTTGCAATCTAGAGAAAAAGATGTTTGTTGAATAGCAAATTGGTGTAGGAGGATTCCATTCAGCATAGTTTGTTGGGAGCAAAATCCAACAGAGTGCAATGCACATGTCTCAGATACCCGAGTAGATAATCTTTGTAGGCCTCCACCCGAAAGATGCAACACAGTTAGTTTTTTAAAAGATAGAGACAAGCTATGCTTGTAAACAAAAGTCTCCTCCAGCTGGCTTTTGTACACAGTTTTACAATAACATGACTAGCCCATTTAATTACACTCCTCTCTTCTACAAGTATCACACAGAGGTCTTGATGACACAGGGCTTTTTGTCCACAAATGCATGCACTGAGTAAAAAGCATCGTCCCAATATTTTCTTCCATTTTACACCTGTCCACCCCTCGACTCCCAAAGACAAATGTGTAGAAAATTAATATTTCAATCTTCATCATCAGAATCCATGACTTTTCTTCTGTTAAATTTTACTGTTGTCTTCTTGTCTGTCTGCTGGCTGACCTTCTCCAAAATTTCTATCAACCCTTGTTCAGATATCTTTCCACCGAGTTGTCCAAATCTTGCCATCTGAATCAAATAATTTTCCACAGCTTTGGCTTTTTCTGGTTTCACAAGAGCCAAGTTACTCAATCTTGCACGAGCGGACTGTTCCAAAACTTGCGCTAAGATACTGTTTCTCACCTCCGTTTCCCTTTGTTTGTTCTCTTGTTGTTGTGCCTGATCTCCGGAATTGTTCCCGTGCTTGGCCTGCAGCTCAGACATCCGCTGCTTCCTGATGGCCTCCAGCTCCTCGTCCTCCATTCTCGCTGCGGAAGGGAGGCTGTTTGTACTTACTACCCTAACAACGCTACAAAAGCCGTAGCTCAGAGCCGCGCACGCCTATACACCAATTTTGAATGGCTGTCGCCCAACTTCCGGCATGTGAGTGCCTCTGCTAGAGCAGTCCCTCTTAAGGTGTATAGGCGTGCGCGGCTCTGATATAACATTGTATCAATGAGTCCAGCAAGTAAATAAGGCCGTTTATTATTTTTGGGGCAGTATCTATCCTTCGTGGACCCTCTACATCTTTCCTTGGTCAGGGTATACTCTCCCAGTCCAATTATACCCTCCCTGTTACTAGATGCAGGCTGTTCAAAGGTATCTTGTAATGGTCACCTAAATGAGTATTTCCAGTTGCTGCCAGCCAACCAATCAGAACACACAGATGCTCGCATCCCATGAACATCCACGAGTCACTCCTTGGATGAAGGAAAATATGCTTTTCATACGTACAGTAGAACTAGATCACAAACCTTCAACAACAGCTGTGCAGGGACAACACTTTTATGCCTTAGGCACAACCTCTCACAAACAAATCCTCAAGAAATGTATCTAGAGTGACACATTGCCTCCGCACCATTACTGTTGAGCTGTAATTTCAAAAAACATGTGATTGCATATCTTTCCAATGTACTCTTAATTTTGTCTTCCACTACATATCAGCTACAATTGAACACTAATATAACACCTGCATTATCACATAAGCCCATGACCTATATGCTTCAAACACTTATGAATAGTCAAACCATTAGGAATGTCAGATTTGCTCACTATCCACTATCTCTTTAACCCTTTTGGGTGGGGGTGAGCATGGAGGGGTTACTGGGACGCAACCATGGGGGTTGAGGTCAATTGCCTTCATATTCTTGTTCTGCCCTACTATGGCTCAGCAAACGGGGTCAAATTTGAACTTTTCAGCATATGACTGTGATAAAAATGGTGAAGAGTCACAGACTTCTCAGAGAAGTTGTGTCGGGGATTACACATCCATATCATAAAAGATTGTCTCACCTGGCACTTGACTTTCAAAAAGGAAAGTGCTTTATTGCACACTAGAAATAAATGCCAATAACAGGATACACACAGGGCCTAATTACAATGATGTAGTATTGAAAGAATGCCTACAAGGGATTTTATTTTAAAGAATCAATCTCTGATAACAGACTATATGTATCTCCTTCTATGTCTGTCTCAATTTAATTGATATTTATAACAGTAGTTTGCGAATTATTTGTGCAAATGACAATGACTTGTGAAAAATAGAGAAGAAAGCAACACGGGAACTATATGATATTAAGAAAAAGTGTTTTATATAAATGCAATAAATGAGGGTTAAAGTATGTAAACAGTGCATATGACAAATGAATATGGAGAGTTTTTACTTATTCCTATATCTCATTTGTGCAAACCCAAACCAAATACATATAAAAGACAAATGACGCTTATTTTTCTTAAATAAAGATCACTTGTGTGATAAACAGTGATAAGGAAATGGGTGTAGTCGTCGATGTTTTGGTCTTGTGTGATATTATTCAGTCAAACCATCTTCAGGACAGTGATATTCTTAAACGCTGTAACCCCTTTGCAATGCTTTACGGTAACATTCAATACTTTATGTTTGTTTTTTGCTTTTATATAGCGCAATGACTGTCACCCATCGGGTATCCTGGCGCTTAGACTTAGATGACACACACACAGTGTACAGACAGTTGCATAGCTTACAGAAAGGGGTTTTAACAGGTTATGGAAAACAGGAATGTTTTCAAAGCCTTCTTAAAAGAAGTGAAATCGTCTGTGCGGCGTAAGCCAAGTGGTATAGAGTTCCACAATTTTGCCGCAGTAAATCTAAAGGATCGGCCTCCTAACCGAATCCTCAGAATCTTGGGAACTGTCACCATACATGCTGAGGCCAAACGGGGAGATCTGGAAGGTACATACCAGGAAAACAGGTTCTGCAAGGAAGAGGGACCCTGTCCATGAAGGGCTTTATGTACCAGGCAGAGGGCTTTAAACTCAATCCTCTGAGGGATTGGAAGCCAATGGAGCTCCCTAAGCGCTTTTGTTGAAGAGTCAAAACGACTACGTGAGAGAGCCAGCTTGGCGGCGAGATTTTGCACTCGTTGCAATTTTGCCACCAGGGTCTTTGGAGCCCCTAGAAGTAGTGAGTTACAGTAGTCAAGCCTACTTAGGATTATACTCCTCACTACCTCTGGCATAGATTGTACCGGGAGCATCAGTAATATTTTCTGCAGCATTCGCAGAAGTGCCATACAAGTGGCCACTGTTTTATTTACCGACACATGTAGCTGCAAACTAGAGTCAAACATCACCCCCAAATTTCTGACTGATTGTGCCGGCATACTAGTGTCCCAAAAAGTTGGAGGCCAGAAATTCGATGGCAAAGGCCTAGGGGAACGGTCCGTGGAACAGTGCAACACCTCCGTTTTGGAACCGTTAAATTGCAAAGAATTACGGCCCAGCCATGCCGCCGTCATGGACATGCACTGATGGAAAGTTTCTTGCGACACTGCCTCCTTGCCCTCAAACCCGAAGACAAGTTGGGTGTCATCCGCATAGTTGGTGACTGCTATGCCGTAGGATTTTATCAACTGAATCAGGGGGCGGAGGTAGAGATTGAACAGGATCGGGCTGATGGCCGATCCTTGGGGCACTCCCTGCCCCACCTTTCTGGTGTTAGATTTAAAGGGCGGCAGGGCAACCATTTGGTGACGGTTGTCGAGATAGGACACCAGCCAATCCAGAGCCAGTCCCGATACCCCTATTTCCTCCAGTCTCCTAATCAGGATCGTATGGCTGACCGTGTCGAACGCGGCCGACATGTCGAGTAATACTAAAAAAGCAGCTCGACCTTGGTCGGCACGCGTCCGCAGGTCATCTAGCACTGTCACCAATGCAGACTCCGTCCCATGGGCAGGTCTGAAGCCAAACTGGGCCACGTCCAGGCATGCATTGCTCTCCATAAAACTGGAAAGATGTTTAGTCACCAGTTTCTCCAAGATTTTAATTGGGAATGGGAGCAACGAAATGGGTCTATAGTTTGCTGGACAGGTAGGGTCCAAAGTGTCCTTTTTTAGGAGAGGGGATACCACTGCCAACTTCCAACAGTCCGGAACCTGTGCCGACTCAAGGGACTGACAGCAGATAGAGAAGAGCGGCGGGAAGAGCTCTTCCCGAAAAAGTTTCCAGAATTTAGGTGGAAGAGGGTCTAAAGGCGAGCCCGAGGATACCCCATCTGCCAGTGCACAGAAATCTTCAAAGGACGGCGAAGGGAAAATGTTCAATTGTGCAGAGCTGGCATCAAGCACAGCAACAGCCATAGAAATGGAGTGGTCCAAGGTATGGGCGATGGAACCTGGCGATGTGGCAAGATTGTTCAAGATCGTTGTGATCTTATCCTCAAAGGCCGAGGCCAGTGCGTCACATAGAGTTTGGGTGGCGGGAATGTTCTTGACAGTACTAGCGGGAGATGCCAAATCTTTCACGATTTTGAATAAGGTCTGGGACTTATTCTCCGCTGCCAAGAGTGATTCCTCTAGGAAGCTAGCCTTGGCCTGCTTGATCTGGGCTTTATAGGTCGCCAGGGCCTGTTTAGAAAGAGCTCTATCAGACTTGAGGTATAACTTTCTCCACTTCCGCTCAGCCCGTTTACAATGGTGCTTGAGCTGGTGGAGTTCGTCGGAGAACCATGACATTGCCTGTTTTGTTCTGCCTCTGGTTTTTCGAAGGGGAGCCAGTGAGTCCAAAGACGTTAGAATTCGTTGACTAAAAGTCTCATAGCTGGCCGCCACATTATCACCCAACCTAATGCCATCTGAAAGCAGGGTGGGGCATGGAGAAAGTTTCAGGAGCTTCGACCATTGTCTGCCCACCTTAGTGGCTCCTAAATTGCGTTTCTTCATAGATGGGGTGGGGAATGAAAGATGAAAGTGAACAAGTGCGTGATCCGTCCAACACTGAGGGAGGATGCTTCGTATAGCCACTTGGTCAGCGTCGGCAAAGATAAGATCAAGAGCGTGACCCTTTACATGTGTCTGCGAGAGTACCAACTGCTCTAGCTGGATGTTACCGTTAGCCTGAACTAACTCTTTAAAGGCAGAGTCGGTCGGGCCATCTGGCCATAAATTAAAATCACCCAGCACTATTAACCTCGTGTGCGTGTTAGAAAACTCGTAGATAACATCAATAAGTTCCATTACAGCCGATAGGGCACTAGCCGGAGGTCTATAGCACAGTAGGCCTAAGTAACGTGCACCCCCCTGATCATTAATAGAAAAACCCATAAGTTCACAGCCTGGAATTGTCTTAATATCAAGCAAGGAGAGATCTATTGTCTCTCTAAAAATCATCCCCACTCCTCCTCCTCTGGACCCTACCCGGGGGTTGTGTCGGATCTTGTAGCCCGGAGGGCACGCCAGCCCCAACTCCACCAAACAGTGAGTGTTAGTCCAGGTCTCTGTCATAAAGAGTACGTCTAACTCATGAAAGTCAATGAGCAGCGTAATTTCATCAGCGTGTTTACTAAGAGATCTAACATTTAGTAGTCCGCATGACAGAGAATCCGACAATCTGCTGATGACAGAAGGCTGGCGGCGGGGAGCCTTATCTGCATTAAGTCTTAGGAGGTCGGCGCGAGAGTAGGTAGGACCGAGACGGCACTGCGAGGGAATATCGCCGGCGCCCGGCGCGCCCTGTGCGCGAACGGGCGCAAACGGGCTTACCTCTGGCGCACCTCCGGCGCGCACCCGCTGCGCGTCATCGCTGCGCTCTGACTGTCTGTCCATCTTATATAACCGTGAACGTGGGAGAAGTGTAAGGGGAGCAACTAGTCCCCCAGCAAAAGATGGCGCCCGTGAATCGGCAGCCCCAGATGCCCTCTCCAAGATGGCGGCCGAAAACGCCGCGAAGCTACCAATATCGGTCCCTAGTTGCCCTGAATCCTGCAAGTGCAGGGTGAGCCCAGCATTTAAGGTGCGAGTAAGAACTAGTGCTATAATATTGCCCCAGATAGTCCAATGGATATCAGAAAGCTAAATGTGCAACGCGAACCAGTTAAAAAGGTACACAAGTACACGGCGCAATTAAATAATATACAGCGCAATTAATGTGAGAGAAAGTATACCGATATAACGATAACGATTTAAAAGCAAGCAACAGCCAGCACGCTGCGATAAGCAAGTCAGTTATGATTTCAGAAATGTTGTAAATAGTCCTGTTTTGTCGATCTTGATGATCTGAATTAATCGATTCTCTAGTCACTTCCAAAACGTCCTTATTTTAATAGATAGTCTTTGTGGGTGAACGCAGTAGATGTAATGCCAGAAACCGGTCCTGGGAAGCTTGATTCCGGTCCAGGGAAGACATGGCTTGGCAGTTCGGGCTGGACTGTTCCCATGAGGCACAGGGTCAGACTGATTTGCATATGGCCATGTCTGAACTGGGGTGGCGGAGTGAGCTAAAGAACGGTGATGGATTTAACCCAGATCAGTTGACTGGGGGTGAGTGTTTGTATTGTCAATGCTCCATCCATCACCACCTTTGGTTTTCTTTGTTCGCCCTAAGTTGGCAGGATATGCTCAGACGTGAGTCCCTTGCTCACTTTGCCACTGGAGTCAAGCAAGCCCGGCTGGAGACGGCTGTAATGCCAGAAACCGGTCCTGGGAAGCTTGATTCCGGTCCAGGGAAGACATGGCTAGGCAGTTCGGGCTGGACTGTTCCCATGAGGCACAGGGTCAGACTGATTTGAATATGGCCATGTCTGAACTGGGGTGGCGGAGTGAGCTAAAGAACGGTGATGGATTTAACCCAGATCAGTTGACTGGGGGTGAGTGTTTGTATTGTCAACGCTCCGTCCATCACCACCTTTGGTTTTCTTTGTTCGCCCTAAGTTGGCAGGGTATGCTCAAATGTGAGTCCCTTGCTCACTTTGCCACTGGAGTCAAGCAAGCCCGGCTGGAGACAGCTGTAATGCCAGAAACCGCTCCTGGGAAGCTTGATTCCGGTCCAGGGAAGACATGGCTTGGCAGTTCGGGCTGGACTGTTCCCATGAGGCACAGGGTCAGACTGATTTGCATATGGCCATGTCTGAACTGGGGTGGCGGAGTGAGCTAAAAACGGTGATGGATTTAACCCAGATCAGTTGACTGGGGGTGAGTGTTTGTATTGTCAACGCTCCGTCCATCACCACCTTTGGTTTTCTTTGTTTGCCCTAAGTTGGCAGGGTATGCTCAGACGTGAGTCCCTTGCTCACTTTGCCACTGGAGTCAAGCAAGCCCGGCTGAATACGGCTGTAATGCCAGAATCCGGTCCTGGGAAGCTTGATTCCGGTCCAGGGAAGACATGGCTTGGCAGTTCGGGCTGGACTGTTCCCATGAGGCACAGGGTCAGACTGATTTGCATATGGCCCTGTCTGAACTGGGGTGGGGAGTGAGCTAAAGAACGGTGATGGATTTAACCCAGAACAGTTGACTGGGGGTGAGTAATTGTATTGTCAACGCTCCATCCATCACCACCTTTGGTTTTCTTTGTTCGCCCTAAGTTGGCAGGGTATGCTCAGACGTGAGTCCCTTGCTCACTTTGCCACTGGAGTCAAGCAAGCCCGGCTGAAGACGGCTGTAATGCCAGAAACCGGTCCTGGGAAGCTTGATTCCGGTCCAGGGAAGACATGGCTTGGCAGTTCGGGCTGGACTGTTCCCATGAGGCACAGGGTCAGACTGATTTGCATATGGTCATGTCTGAACTGGGCTGGCGGAGTGAGCTAAAGAACGGTGATGGATTTAACCCAGATCAGTTGACTGGGGGTGAGTGTTTGTATTGTCAACGCTCCGTCCATCACCCCCTTTGGTTTTCTTTGTTCGCCCTAAGTTGGCAGGGTATGCTCAGACGTGATTCCATTGCTCACTTTGCCACTGGAGTCAAGCAAGCCCGGCTGATGACGGCTGTAATGCCAGAAACCGGTCCTGGGAAGCTTGATTCCGGTCCAGGGAAGACATGGCTTGGCAGTTCGGGCTGGACGGTTCCCATGAGGCACAGGGTCAGACTGATTTGCATATGGCCATGTCTGAACTGGGGTACAGAGTGAGCTAAAGAACGGTGATGGATTTAACCCAGATCAGTTGACTGGCGGTGAGTGTTTGTATTGTCAACGCTCCGTCCATCACCCCCTTTGGTTTTCTTTGTTCGCCCTAAGTTGGCAGGGTATGCTCAGACGTGATTCCATTGCTCACTTTGCCACTGGAGTCAAGTAAGCCCGGCTGATGACGGCTGTAATGCCAGAAACCGGTCCTGGGAAGCTTGATTCCGGTCCAGGGAAGACATGGCTTGGCAGTTCGGGCTGGACTGTTCCCATGAGGCACAGGGTCAGACTGATTTGCATATGGCCATGTCTGAACTGGGGTACAGAGTGAGCTAAAGAACGGTGATGGATTTAACCCAGATCAGTTGACTGGGGGTGAGTGTTTGTATTGTCAACGCTCCGTCCATCACCACCTTTGGTTTCCTTTGTTCGCCCTAAGTTGGCAGGGTATGCTCAGACGTGAGTCCCTTGCTCACTTTGCCACTGGAGTCAAGCAAGACTGGCTGATGACGGCTGTAATGCCAGAAACCGGTCCTGGGAAGCTTGATTCCGGTCCAGGGAAGACATGGCTTGGCAGTTCGGGCTGGACTGTTCCCATGAGGCACAGGGTCAGACTGATTTGCATATGGTCATGTCTGAACTGGGCTGGCGGAGTGAGCTAAAGAACGGTGATGGATTTAACCCAGATCAGTTGACTGGGGGTGAGTGTTTGTATTGTCAACGCTCCGTCCATCACCCCCTTTGGTTTTCTTTGTTCGCCCTAAGTTGGCAGGGTATGCTCAGACGTGATTCCATTGCTCACTTTGCCACTGGAGTCAAGCAAGCCCGGCTGATGACGGCTGTAATGCCAGAAACCGGTCCTGGGAAGCTTGATTCCGGTCCAGGGAAGACATGGCTTGGCAGTTCGGGCTGGACGGTTCCCATGAGGCACAGGGTCAGACTGATTTGCATATGGCCATGTCTGAACTGGGGTACAGAGTGAGCTAAAGAACGGTGATGGATTTAACCCAGATCAGTTGACTGGGGGTGAGTGTTTGTATTGTCAACGCTCCGTCCATCACCCCCTTTGGTTTTCTTTGTTCGCCCTAAGTTGGCAGGGTATGCTCAGACGTGATTCCATTGCTCACTTTGCCACTGGAGTCAAGTAAGCCCGGCTGATGACGGCTGTAATGCCAGAAACCGGTCCTGGGAAGCTTGATTCCGGTCCAGGGAAGACATGGCTTGGCAGTTCGGGCTGGACTGTTCCCATGAGGCACAGGGTCAGACTGATTTGCATATGGCCATGTCTGAACTGGGGTACAGAGTGAGCTAAAGAACGGTGATGGATTTAACCCAGATCAGTTGACTGGGGGTGAGTGTTTGTATTGTCAACGCTCCGTCCATCACCTCACCACCTTTGGTTTCCTTTGTTCACCCTAAGTTGGCAGGGTATGCTCAGACGTGATTCCATTGCTCACTTTGCCACTGGAGTCAAGCAAGCCCGGCTGATGACGGCTGTAATGCCAGAAACCGGTCCTGGGAAGCTTGATTCCGGTCCAGGGAAGACATGGCTTGGCAGTTCGGGCTGGACGGTTCCCATGAGGCACAGGGTCAGACTGATTTGCATATGGCCATGTCTGAACTGGGGTACAGAGTGAGCTAAAGAACGGTGATGGATTTAACCCAGATCAGTTGACTGGGGGTGAGTGTTTGTATTGTCAACGCTCCGTCCATCACCCCCTTTGGTTTTCTTTGTTCGCCCTAAGTTGGCAGGGTATGCTCAGACGTGATTCCATTGCTCACTTTGCCACTGGAGTCAAGCAAGCCCGGCTGATGACGGCTGTAATGCCAGAAACCGGTCCTGGGAAGCTTGATTCCGGTCCAGGGAAGACATGGCTTGGCAGTTCGGGCTGGACGGTTCCCATGAGGCACAGGGTCAGACTGATTTGCATATGGCCATGTCTGAACTGGGGTACAGAGTGAGCTAAAGAACGGTGATGGATTTAACCCAGATCAGTTGACTGGGGGTGAGTGTTTGTATTGTCAACGCTCCGTCCATCACCCCCTTTGGTTTTCTTTGTTCGCCCTAAGTTGGCAGGGTATGCTCAGACGTGATTCCATTGCTCACTTTGCCACTGGAGTCAAGTAAGCCCGGCTGATGACGGCTGTAATGCCAGAAACCGGTCCTGGGAAGCTTGATTCCGGTCCAGGGAAGACATGGCTTGGCAGTTCGGGCTGGACTGTTCCCATGAGGCACAGGGTCAGACTGATTTGCATATGGCCATGTCTGAACTGGGGTACAGAGTGAGCTAAAGAACGGTGATGGATTTAACCCAGATCAGTTGACTGGGGGTGAGTGTTTGTATTGTCAACGCTCCGTCCATCACCACCTTTGGTTTCCTTTGTTCACCCTAAGTTGGCAGGGTATGCTCAGACGTGATTCCATTGCTCACTTTGCCACTGGAGTCAAGCAAGCCCGGCTGATGACGGCTGTAATGCCAGAAACCGGTCCTGGGAAGCTTGATTCCGGTCCAGGGAAGACATGGCTTGGCAGTTCGGGCTGGACGGTTCCCATGAGGCACAGGGTCAGACTGATTTGCATATGGCCATGTCTGAACTGGGGTACAGAGTGAGCTAAAGAACGGTGATGGATTTAACCCAGATCAGTTGACTGGGGGTGAGTGTTTGTATTGTCAACGCTCCGTCCATCACCCCCTTTGGTTTTCTTTGTTCGCCCTAAGTTGGCAGGGTATGCTCAGACGTGATTCCATTGCTCACTTTGCCACTGGAGTCAAGTAAGCCCGGCTGATGACGGCTGTAATGCCAGAAACCGGTCCTGGGAAGCTTGATTCCGGTCCAGGGAAGACATGGCTTGGCAGTTCGGGCTGGACTGTTCCCATGAGGCACAGGGTCAGACTGATTTGCATATGGCCATGTCTGAACTGGGGTACAGAGTGAGCTAAAGAACGGTGATGGATTTAACCCAGATCAGTTGACTGGGGGTGAGTGTTTGTATTGTCAACGCTCCGTCCATCACCACCTTTGGTTTCCTTTGTTCGCCCTAAGTTGGCAGGGTATGCTCAGACGTGAGTCCCTTGCTCACTTTGCCACTGGAGTCAAGCAAGACTGGCTGATGACGGCTGTAATGCCAGAAACCGGTCCTGGGAAGCTTGATTCCGGTCCAGGGAAGACATGGCTTGGCAGTTCGGGCTGGACTGTTCCCATGAGGCACAGGGTCAGACTGATTTGCATATGGCCATGTCTGAACTGGGGTGGCGGAGTGAGCTAAAGAACGGTGATGGATTTAACCCAGATCAGTTGACTGGGGGTGAGTGTTTGTATTGTCAACGCTCCGTCCATCACCACCTTTGGTGCACTTTCAGATTAACCTTTGCTTGATTCTTTGTAATACTTTTGCAAGATTCCTAAATTGTTAAATTTGATTTACACATGATGTTCTTTACTAAATGTTTTATGTATTCCTCCTTTTATTGTACCACTAGGGGTTCTCTCATTCCCTTTCTAAAGTGGCCGCCTATATTATCCCTTCGTATATAGTCTGGAATTGGCTCCTGCTTTTTGCTCATACTAAGATCTAATGCACACATATTATTGTGGTACGTAGTAATATTTTTTCAATGCCTATAGTAGTCACTGCTTGGATTATACTAACCTCTTTTTGTACAGCCATTGTATTTTTTCCTTAAAGTTGACTGGATACTACAGAACAAGCAAAGCCATCACAAATAAGATGCCAGACAGAGATCTCCTTCGTCATTTCATATATTTACTTTTGTCTTTGTAAGTGGAGGTCAGGGCAGTGCCTGTCTTTCAACCAAGCCGTAGTGAGTTGTGAAAAGTGAGTAACTCCTCACTCTTCTGGCATCAACAGTGAATCCATCATTGTTTTGGAGCAACACATTCTCATCATAGAGATCATTATGGAGAACGTATGGTCTATAAATAAAGATTCCCTACCATGTTTTAGACTTATAGTTGTGAAAAGGAGTGCAAAGCACTGTATCCACACTACCTCTGCCTCCTCTCCTGCTGAATTGATATGGATGATTTGATAGGCCTTCTCTTTAATTAGCACTTCAGTTTCTTAGAAGCCCTATACATTTATTGAGGTGACAATAAGGGCCAACACCCCCACTCTGAAATTACATTAGCCTCACTGAACCACCCTATCTATCGTTAACAAAGCCATGAATATTTTTCCATACTGCCGTCATCCCTAAGTCATTTCAGGGAAACATCCTTTACAACGAAACTTTTACAACGCAGTGCTTTTACAACGCAGGTTTTACAACGAAAACCATTACAACGCATTGCACTGGGGGCGCTCTAGGATAGGGAATAGTTTTAATTTACTATCCAACACTTCCCTACTATTCACGGGGACTGGAGTTGGAATAGTAAATTAAACTATTCACTATCTAGCACCCCAAAGCGCTATGCGTTGTAACAGCATGCGTTGTAAAAACTGTGTTATAACAGCATGCGTGGTAAAAGCATGCGTTGTAATGTCATACATGCGTCATTTCAGTTTGGAACCAGTGCAGCAACTAGTGATCAAAACTGCATGCAGTTCTGTATTTATCTAAATTAACAAATATTAGCAACAGTACAAACACAAGATTCCAGGATGATTTAAGATCACCAGAAAGAGTAAATATATGGGGGAAATGGAGGCAGTCATCGAGGATAACCTTTGTGAAACTCATTCCTTGAATCCCTTGCCCAATAATGTCAATGAATCAGTAACATTTCCTCGCAGTCCTCACTGAGACTGTTTGGAAAACCTTGCCAGTCATGTAATGAGGTCTGTGTCCCTCCTCTGCTGGACTCTGCATATGACATCAGAACAATCATTTGCCACTGCTCGGATACTTCAATCCCTCCCCACTCCACCAAACCCTTGACCGCACCTTCTGTGATCACTACTGATCCACATTATACCAGACACTCAGATAAGAAGGAACTGGCACAATGAGAGAAACAGGACACAAGGAGAGAAAGCAACTCTAGGTTATGGGTGGGTGAAACTCGCTGAGTTTTATTCCGCAGAATTCTGAAGAGTTACATAAAAACTCTGTGAGAGTCTGCGGAGTTCCGCCCACCCCGAGCATACTGTATAGGTGCTGGTCTATGAGGTAAAAATAATGGACAGGAGAATAAAACCGGTTCAATTAACTTGTGAATGGCAATTCATGATGAATACCCTGATGCAAGTGACAGTTGACCAGCTCCTATTGGTTTCTACTGGATGTAGCAAGTATGAATGGCATTTGACATCATGTTACCGTGTTATAAATGGCTTGCAGCCTCACAAGCTGCCCAGAAGAGTGCACTTCACCTCTGCTCTTTTCTTATGAATAAGTATTGCAGACTGGATGGCTGGGTAGAATTTATTTTCCAGTCTGGCAGTCAGGTGCTGGCAAGCACATAATGCAAGGTTATTTCCTGCAAAAAAAGTATGATTTTAAACAGAAGCATGTTTCTGAAGATATGGCCCATTAGGTCAAAGTTCCATGACAGTATTCACTGGAAAATGCTAGTACTCACCAGCTGTACTTCGTAGTTGGATCATTGTGTCGGTTAAGACATGCATGTGTGTGTGGACTCTTGCACTGTTTCCTGGTGAGTGTAATTCAAGATTTTTGCCAGCATATAAAATCTGCTGTAAACTAGGTTCTATCAATGTGAACTGTAACTTGACATGTGTGTGTGGGGGGTTCTCAGAACTCGCACACAAAACAACTGGGAAAGCGCAGAGGCAGAGTCTTACACACCTATGCCTTAAAACAAAGACACACATTATCTCACACATAAACTGACACATTCTTACAATTAAACACAAACTCATTTTCATGCTCTCTCTCATGCTCTCTCTCACTCATACATTCAACTGTAGCCTCTTTCCAATACAGGTGATTCCATAACACTCAAATACTGGCATGCACACACTTTTACCCGCATATTCATGCAAATCAGTATATCTACGCTCACACATTGCCTGTTTCATACCATCTATCAAACACTCATGCAAACACTCACACACATTTTTAAAGACTTCTTCAGTCACATCTTCCTATACTAACACACACAATCAATCTACACATACTCTTCCATACACGTCCTCACATACACTGTCTCATACATTCTTGCACAAAGGCAGAACCTTTCAACACATATACACTTTTACACAGTCACTCTCAGTCTGCCAAAACTCACACACACTGACACAAGTGTGCAAGACAGGATTTCTCAGCCTCCTTTCACCTTCCTGCCCAGTTACACCCTAGCATGGTGACCTTTGTGATAAAAATATGCAAGTACTATTCACCTACTTACATAACACACTAAGGGCCTAATTATGGTGGCGGAAGGACCGCCACCGCATGGCCAGCGGTGAGAACCGCTGGCCCTGTGGTGTCGGTCTTTCCGCCATCGAACGGATATTTCCCACCAGCAAATTAGGATGGAGGTGGGAACATGAATCCATCTGCAGCGGACACAAAGACCGTCCGCCACCAGCAATAGCCCCGAGAGTCAAAAAAGGTGGCGTCCCTAGCAGGCACCGTCCACCAGATTAGGATGCCAGCTTTAACCGGCCTTTCCATGGCGGCAATACCGCCATGGAAAGGCATACAGTATTTTGCCACAGGGCCTGTTGCGGGCCCCCGGGGGGTGTGGGGGGGTGGGTGGCTGCACTTGGGGGTACCTTTGTTACCCCCCTACATTGCCATGCTCAAGGTGCCTGCCATGTTCTGCATTGCAATGCAAAACATGGTATTTTAACATTGCGTACAGTGCTGCAGCCAGTAGCACCGTCCGCAATGTTAACCTATCAGGATGCGCCCGCCAGTGTGGCGGGTGCATCGTAATAAGGCGGTCAGGACCAGTGCACCTATGGCAGATGGTCCCAGCTCCGCAGGGATGGCGGGCGGACGTAAGTCTGCCCGCCATCCTAATAAGCCCCTAAATTATCTCATGGGGTTTGTGTAATAGTTGTGATTGTTGCCTGTCTAATTTGTGCTTATTTTAAATAACCTAAAATGGAAGAGCAGCTGAGTCAGCTTTGCTGATTGAATTTTCAACATCATAATAATATGGGTTTTTGAAAACAAATAGAATACAAATATTTAGACCCTGATTACATTCATGACAGTTTGTGGTGGCTGTCTGTGCTGCCGCCGGTAAACAAAATTTAGATCCATTGCCACTGGGCCTTAAAATATCAATACTTGAGTTTGTAGACTTGATAATCTCAGGCCCAGAGACACGGAGAATTGCAAAGCAAAATCCCACCACAGTTATCACTCCCTGTAAAATATTGGGCCTCCTTGCTTTATTACATCACATATTTATGTGGATAGGCCATATTTCACTTTGATCACTTCTGATTATAGCTCATTTTGTATTTGGGAATGTGTTTGATTAGTTATCACACAAAACATAATGACCAGGTAAGATTATATTTTAAATGCATAGATGCACTTTTGAATTCAGAGTTGATACCTTTGTGTAATAAGCAGTAGTGACTATGAAGTATGGGAAAGATTCATAATAGTGGTATGTGGACATAATATTGAATACGAAAAATTGTGAAACAAATATATTGTGTAAAGAATATCATGATGTCAAAAATATCATGGACAGAGATAATGAAGCTAAGAATGTCATTATAGGAGCCTCATTACGATGTTGGTCTGAAAGCAATCCAACCGACTCCGTGTCGGAATCCGTTCTGACTGACTCGGGTTTGGAAAGTCCAACCGACCGATTACAATGTTTCCGAACATTGTTCAGTCGGACTCCAATTGACTTCAATGGGAGCCTGTGTTCCGGCAAACATCACAGGCTCTCATTGAAAAAAGGGGTGGTTGCCGAAAACCTTGCATCCTGTCGCAGGCACGCAATGGTGCCTACCACCCTGTGCATGGTTGTAAAGGGGGTTGTCCCCAACTGGAGGCCTATGGGTGAAGTGGAGCCTGCTACGGGCCCCCAAATTCAGATTCCAATACCTGTTTCGTGTCGGACAGACCGATTCAGAAAAGGCTGTCTGAATCCAACATCATAATACATCGGTCGAAACGCAGTCTGTAGAGCTGTACAATTTGGCTCTGGCAATACAAAATAGCTTTTGAAACCTTTTGGCGTACATGCACTTTAGAAGTTCCCTATAAAATAATAGAACACATTTTTGTAATGTATTTAATTTTTTTAACAAGATTTAAAATGCAAATGTCTATTTTTATCTATATTGTGTGATAGTGTATATTTTTTAATGATTTAAGTTTATTTTAATTTTGTTTCAAAGAAATATTTATCAAAAATTGTGTATTGGGTTTTGAGCACTCGCTTTACATTATCCAGTATGTTGGGACCTGCTGAGACCAATATGTATGTCCTTGCTACATTTGGGGACAATATTCATTTCTGTGCATGATGCTGCAACAAGGTAATGTAACTGCTGTGACACACAAACATGAATTGTAGCTTTTTACGTTCTACTTTATTATATTTAAGGATGTATTAACAAGTTAAATATGACATTGCGACACATTAATTCACATTGAAGTGTTTTATTGTCTGCAACTGATTATTTGTTCACGCAAGGTAACATTTCCAAGATGACCGCCACGATTTTCGATGGTGGAACAATCTACAAGTAGCAACTGAGTAATAAGTTTGCACGAGCCAAATATCCTCTGAGTGTGCTGCGCCTTATTCCTTTGGAGTGTGTATATTATATATGTAGTAAATGTGGTAAATCTATCGTCTCGCTCACTTTCTAAAACTGAACATGATGTCTTACAATTTGGCCTTTCTTTTTGTTTTTGTCCAACTTCAAACTTTTCCTATTCCCAAGAACGCATTGATCTCTTTAAATTTACAAGAAAATTACGCTGGCACAAGTGGAATAAACGGAAAGTTAAAAACACTGGCAAGGAAATAACTATTACCAAACCCGCTTGTGAGTATATTGGTGAAGTGGATGCCCTTATTGCTTTAAAAGAATTGGAATTGGGTACTCCGGATGGCAGTTCAATCAATGCGGAATCTTTAGGTTTTAATACTAATTTGAACTATCCCAATTCTTTCAAGCCCAAATCGATTTTCAATCCTACACTACCTACTTGCAGCATTGATACGTTCGAGACCTTTTTTATCAATGACTTTAAAAGTTTGGCCAAAAAGAAATGCTGGTCCAATGATAATTTAACTAAATCAGAACGTCTTGCTATCAAGGCATTGGAATGTGATCCATCGATAGTTATCCGCCAATTGGACAAAGGGGGTAATGTGGTTATATTGGATGTACATGATTATATACAGGAGGGCATGCATCAACTGAACTGTTCAGACTGTTATGAGGTAACCACTATGCAAGTCATCGAAAAAACTAGCAGCACGTATTATGACATGTTGAAAGACTAGCAAGCTACAGGAATCATAGAGTGGAATGAATATTCATTTCTACTAAATAGGAATCCCAAAGTAGCAATATTATATCTTCTGCCTAAGCTCCATAAGAACTCTGTTAAACCCCCGGGAAGACCGATTGTTTCCTCGATGGGTTCTCTCTTAGAGAACACATCTAAATATATTGACTTTTTCCTACGTCCTCTTGTAGAAAAAATACCATCTTACTTGAAGGACAGTAGGGATTTCATTAACAAACTGAAAGATTTTACATGGCATGACAGTTATTTACTCATTACTCTAGATGTGTGTAGTCTCTACACCTCTATCAGACACATGGATGGAATTGATGCTTGTCGTGAGTTCTTAAAGACCCGGTCCATTTCTTATTTGAATCATACTGAGATGATCTTAAAGATGATGACCTTTTGCCTTGAGAACAATTTTTTTGTCTTCATTAATGTTTACTACAGGCAAAAACAAGGGACTGCGATGGGAACTTGATTTGCTCCCAGCTTTGCCAATCTATTTATGGCAGGCTGGGAGCAACAGGTGGCTAGGACACATGTTCTATACCACAGCCATGTAAAAATGTGGCTGCGGTATATTGACGATCTGTTTATCATCTGGGACGGTCAACAAGAAATGGCTGAGTTTTTCATCCAGGATCTTAACAAAAATGATCTGAATTTGGGCCTGGAGGGAAAAATCAGCAACCAGACCATGGAATTCTTGGACCTGTTGATTACAGTATCCAACAATAAGCTGGTGATGAAACTATATCGCAAAGCCACCGCGGGGAACACACTGCTTCACGCAGAGAGTGGTCACCTCAAATCCCTGATTCGCAGTATACCCTTTGGTGAGTTCCTCCGGGCTCAGAGGGACTGCAGTACTGATTTAGACTTCAACACTGAGGGCGAATGTATGAAAGAACATTTTACTGAAAGAGGTTACCATCCAAAAATCATTCAGGAAGCTTTTTTGAGGGCAAGTAAGATAAGCCATGCAACATTATTGGTCCCAAAAGATAAACAAGAGGTTAAAGATAAGGAAGTGGTAAGATTTATTTCTACTTATGATTCCAAATCGTAGCAGGTTCAGAACAGCCTAAAAAGACATTGGAATGTTCTCAGAACGGAACCCACATTAGTGGACGTTTTGAGTTGCACTCCAAGTGTCACATACCGAAAAGCAGATTCATTAAGGGACAAATTGAGCAAAAGTGAAATAAGTACCAACAAGCCTAGAAGCAATGATATACAAGGATTTTTCTCCTGCATGGCTGCAAGGCATGCAAATTCAGCCCTAATGTTAAGAAGGTATACTATCCGGTAGAAGAGAAAGAAAAAAGCATTGGTAAACATCTCACATGTCTATCTGATCATTGTGTATATGTTCTTGTTTGTCCGTGTTCAAAGAAATACGTTGGAAGCACGATACTCCCCGCCAAAAAGCATATTCTTGAACATATGCGGGCAATTGAGCATAAAGATCAACTTTCACCGGTTGCCCGTCATTTTGAGGAATTACACAAAAGTAATGGCAATCTTTAAAAAAATTTTGTTATTGACAGAATTCCACCAATGAAAAGAGGCGGTGATAGAATTCGCAAGTTGCGGCAACTTGAGAGTAGATATATTATAGATTTGGATACCCGAATCCCAGGGGGTCTCAATTCTAAAGAGGAATTGGTCTGGCATCTGGGGGAGTAAATATTCCTAATATCTAAGAGTTGTGTTAACTGTTCTAGAATCTATACTAATCATTAATTTTGAGATATATACAATCTGAGTCTCCTGCAATGAACTCCATATGTTTTTTAACCATTTGTTTTTAAGTCTCTTGTCTACTTTGTTATTGTGAAACACGGTTGGTGCAAACAAACCCTGGCCTCAAAATGTATAATGTGTTAGGAGTCTGATTGGCTCTGTTTTCCTCTTTCTGCTTAGGTATCTATTTATATAAAGGAGCAGCGCAAAATAAATCTCATGATTACCCACCCACGTGGGACTGAAATGGAACATGAGTTTGAACTTTTCCTGTGCCACAAGAAATGTATACTCACTTGGGATCATTGCAATATAAGATAGCAGACAGCCTATAAACTGAGTATCACTAACGTGGGTGTGAGTATAAGAATCACATGCATATCAAGCGTGTAAATGAAGTTTGAGAATAGTAAATATGTTTACGTCTGTTGCTGTCATATCATATTAATGACTGGCACGGTGAAAATTTGAGTTATTATGTAACAATGTAATCCTATAGGAATGTTAAGAAGCGCTGCCACATGGTTAGATTTGCTGATCGTTGATACTTGATACTTGTTCCTAAAGGTCAGTATCATTGAACTGTAATACTGAATGACAACATACGAAATATGTACGATATCAATTGTATTGTTTAATTGGAACGAACAGCAGATTCATGCTCCTAACTTACATACCATTCCAACATGGCCGCTAAAGAGGTTTGTTTGGGTTTAGTCCTTTGTTGATGTTTATACACTGGGAACTTCACGAGACTTTGTTTGTAAAACTTTATTTATGGATTCTCATTCCATGCACAAATCACCCGTGAGCAAGGCGAGCTGATCGCTGAAACGCGTTGGGTTGTTTTTTCCACTGCTATGATTTAACATGCTGGAAATGGATTGAAATAAATATTCCTTGAACTACAGAGAAGTTTACTGAAGTGGTGACTATTGCTTGGATTGGAGTGCATTGGCGCAACTGTTTTGTGCTTGGTAAAAGTGGATACATTTGACAGGGAAACCTCTGACTCTGTGGTGCACCGCTGTTTTGGGTCCCGGACAATTTGGAGGAAGTAGAAACAATGATATATATATACATATATATATATTCATCCAGGGTCTCTTCGCTCGAAGAGAAAGCAGAGGAGCACACGCCACAGGTCAGGAAAACACCTCGTTTATTTAAATTAATTTCCAGCTCCATTGTCCTGATGCATTTCGGCCGCATCAGCCTTTTTCAAAAGGAAAGGGGGGAGCCTTTGACATCTAATGGCCTCCCAGACGCACACTGACCCTGCTCCGTCAATTATTGCCCTCAGGTGGGTGACTCATCCGGTCCACAACATCGAGCATTCTGGTCCATGTAGTGCGTCCTTGGGCCCTCCAATTCTTAACCTTCGGTGGTTGATGTCACACTTAATTATGGAATTTAAGTAATGCCTGTGTATATATATATATTTTTTTTACATTTTTTAGAAATATTTTCTTGAAACATAAAATATGTATTGAGTGGAGACCAATTAAAACATATTAAATTATATTAATTTATAATTTATAATTTTTCCAATATTTATTAAGCTTGAAATCGATTTTTGTGTATTTGATTAAAAATGATAATTATATGTTTATTTAAAAAATATTGCTGGTGGGTGTGCACACCACAGGCTTGTTGGTCCTCCTGCAAGCTCTGCAGTGGCGGTACTGCAGGAGGACCACCAGACTCAAATGAGGCCCTAAATGAGGCCCCTTTAGTGTCCAAAACCTTCACCTAAATGCCTAAGAATAACCTGGGAATATCAAATGTTAGCACCTTAGTCTCAAACATGTTCCACTAAGTGGCGTGCATTGGAGTGGGAATAGTAATGGTGTTTCCTTCATTCCTAAAGTGGTTTCAGTAGTAGTGGTAATAGTAAATGTAACTATTTTAGCATATAATATGTTTGATCTAATATGTTTTATTACAGTCTTATTATTTAATGCAAACATTATGTATTGCATTTTTACATGCATCAATAGTATTGACATTTTTAAAAAGGACAATAATTGACAGGTTTTAATTTAAGAATATTATTAATTTAATTTGTTATATTTTATTTACTTTATATATTTTCATTTTTTTAAACACAATTATGTTTTTAAAACATAAAATAAAAACGATTGCATTGTTAATTGTCTCATATCTTTTGGAAGGAAAAGACATGTTATATATTTTTTAACATCACTTCACCTTTTGGTATTTTTTAACATTTTTGCAAATATGATACATTTTTTAACCACATGCATTTGTTATACATAATTGTTTTGTTTATACCAGTTTTTTATACTTCTTAAAGCATAGTATATATTTTACATTATATTATTTGGTAGTTTTATAGTACTATTTATATAAACATTTTCATAATTATTTCTATTTTCATAAAGCATTTATTGACATATATTACATATTTTATAATATTTTACATATTTTTCTGATCTTTTGTAGTTAAAGGCCCAATCTGTTTAATCTGATTTGTAGTGAGTTAGTTGCAGTTATCTGCTGCTGTTGTTGGGTAAGGTAAGAACTTTTTAAAGTTTTTCTGGAGGGTTTTGGTGGTAAGGAGCATCTGGGTTGTTCTAGTTAACTTGAGTTTTTGGGGTCGATTCCGATCCGGTAAAAAGCGCTCCGAATCGTCGTACGGAGCGTTTTTTCCCCGTACGAATCGTACCTGTAAACGTCCCGTACGTACGACGAAGTACGATTCGTACCAGGAGCCGTACTCCGTACGAGTCGTACAAGACACCGTACGACTCTAATCTCCGTACGATTCTCCCTCGGAACCCGCTGTACGCGACATCTGTACGGTTCGTGGCTGGTATTTACGACCCAGCAAGTACGATACGTGTCGGGTACACACCGTACGACCCTTTTTCTACGGGAGCTAAAAACAGCTGTAAAAGCAGAGTTCGCTGCAAAACAGGTACGGAACGCCCCTCCCCCGGGTACGGTGCGTACCCCCCATGATTGCAGGGGTGCGCACCGTACCCCTGCGATCATGGGGTGTACGAGCCGTACCCCCAGTGTACGATCGGTGTACGAGCCGTACCCCCATTGTACGATAGGTGTACGAGCCGTACCCCCATTGTACGATAGGTGTACGAGCCGTACCCCATGTACGATCGGTGTACGAGTCGTACCCCCATTGTACAATCAGTGTACGAGCCGTATCCCCATTGTACGATAGGTGTACGAGCCGTACCCCCATTGTACGATCGGTGTACGAGCCGTACCCCATGTACGATCGGTGTACGAGCCGTACCCCCATTGCACGATAGGTGTACGAGCCGTACACCGATCGTACAATGGGGGTACGGCTCGTACAACGATCGTACATGGGGTACGGCTCGTACACCGATCGTACATGGGGTACGGCTCGTACACCAATCGTACAATGGGGGTATGGCTCGTACACCCCTTGATCACAGGGGTACGGTGCGTACCCCTGCGATTATGGGGTGTACGGACCGTACGGTGTGTATGTGTTTGTGTGCTTTTCCGTACGACTCGCCCTTACCTGACGTGGACCGTACGAATAGCGTCCTCATACCCCAGTCCGGATCGTACTCGTCGGGTCGTACGGCATGTGTACGAGTCGTACGGTATGTGTACGAGTCGTACGGTTCACGGTTTCAGCCTTGCAATTCGTACGGATCGCGACGATTCGGACGGATTCACAGAATACGGATCGTACTTCGCGACTCGGACGGACGGGTACGATTCGTACGGAGAGGGCTCCGGATGCAAATCGTACGGACGTTTTTTTTCCCGAATCGGAATCGACCCCATAGTGTAACGTTTTATTTTCAGGGTTAGTTAGTCATAGTTTGTGTTCTGCGGTTTAGTAGTGTTGAGCATTAAACCTACTTAGAATTTGGTAGTAGTCTAGTGGTATTTTAGTTAGTGTTAGTGTTATGTTATAATTTGTGTTTATTACATTCGTAATGTAATATTTATGCTGTATTTGAGTAGAGTGTTTTATATGGTGGGGGAGACGTTTTTTTACCAACTGGTTGCTGTACACGGCCGGGCTCGGCTCCGCTGTGGTGTTCTGGCCGGGCTTGGCTCCACCGACCCCTGACCTTCTTTGTGGTGCTCCTGGCCGGGCTTGGCTCCGCCGACCCCTGCTTTTCGCTGCGGTGCTCCTGGCCGGGCTTGGCTCCGCCGGGGGCCGTGGACTACAACTCCCAGCAGCCTCATTGCGGCAAGGACGCCGCACTCGTAATTAGGAAGCGCCTGGAGGCGCATAAAGGTCCCCTCACCACTGAGTCCTGGGGGAGACGTTTTTTTATCAACTGGTTGCTGTACATGGCCGGGCTCGGCTCCGCTGTGGTGTTCTGGCCGGGCTTGGCTCCGCCGACCCCTGACCTTCATTGTGGTGCTCCTGGCCGGGCTTGGCTCCGCCGACCCCTGCTTTTTGCTGCGGTGCTCCTGGCCGGGCTTGGCTCCGCAGGGGGCCGTGGACTACAACTCCCAGCAGCCTCATTGCGGCAAGGACGCCGCACTCGTAATTAGGAGGCGCCTGGAGGCGCATAAAGGTCCCCTCACCACTGAGTCCTGGGGGAGACGTTTTTTTACCAACTGGTTGCTGTACACGGCCGGGCTCGGCTCCGCTGTGGTGTTCTGGCCGGGCTTGGCTCCGCCGACCCCTGACCTTCTTTGTGGTGCTCCTGGCCGGGCTTGGCTCCGCCGACCCCTGCTTTTCGCTGCGGTGCTCCTCGCCGGGCTTTGCTCCGCCGGGGGCCGTGGACTACAACTCCCAGCAGCCTCATTGCGGCAAGGACGCCGCACTCGTAATTAGGAAGCGCCTGGAGGCGCATAAAGGTCCACTCACCACTGAGTCCTGGGTGAGACGTTTTTTGACCAACTGGTTGCTGCACACGGCCGGGCTCGGCTCCGCTGTGGTGTTCTGGCCGGGCTTGGCTCCGCCGACCCCTGACCTTCTTTGTGGTGCTCCTGGCCGGGCTTGGCTCCGCCGACCCCTGCTTTTCGCTGCGGTGCTCCTGGCCGGGCTTGACTCCGCCGGGGGCCGTGGACTACAACTCCCAGTAGCCTCATTGCGGCAAGGACGCCGCACTCGTAATTAGGAAGCGCCTGGAGGCGCATAAAGGTCCCCTCACCTCCTCGTCCCGCGGGACGCACGCGGGCGCGCCCGGGAGAAGCCCGGGACAAGGGCGGGCCCTCTGTGGCCCTCAGAGGTCTGAGGAGACTGGACTGGGCCAGGGACCCTATATCATTTTATCTGGACTTATATTGAATAAGACTCACGTGAGACTTTATTTCTTATTGTTATTGTTATTCGTATGGTGTTATTCATTTCACTTAATTTATGAGTAAGTAGTGGCTTTATCTGCGGTTACTATCCTACACTATAGTTGTCCAGGATGTCTAAATCAAAAAACGACAAACCAGCACAAGGACCTGGCACTATTGATAATAATTTAGTGAAGAAGGTCAGCCAAATAAACAATGAAAGACGTGCCTCTTTGGGAAAGGGCACTGTGGTAATGGAGCTGGCTGATCTGTCTGAATTGTCTCCCACCAGGATGACTAGAGATGTTGGGGGTATTACAAGTGGTGTCACTATAGTAGAACCACAGACACCCATCACTTTTAGGGCGGAGGTTGACCCAGAGGTTCACTTTGACCAACATGTTATACTAAGTGAGGAATTAGGAGACTCTAGGGAAGCCTCGCCTGTTATAAGGCCAATGCGTACTTGTAGGACAGCACATCAAAGACGGGGGGGAACATAATGCTAATACGAACACCAAAAAAAAGGACCGGGAAAGAAGTACATAGTCCTGCCATAAATCCTTTTGTGTTTACAGGGAATAATGCCAATGGCTCCAATCTGAATTCTGATCAGCTTGCCTCTCTTTTTAAAAATCTAGAGGCAAAACTTACATCAAAAATAGAGGAGCTAATTAAACCACTAACTAGCCAGATTGAGAACCTGGTCACGGAAGTGGCTAGGCTTGGCGGCCTGATATCTACACATTTGACTGCACCACCACTAATTGATGGCAGCACGAAGGTGGGTGGAAAAGGGCGGGAGGTGGCAAAAGTAAAGGATCACCAGAACACCAGGAGCCCTGCTGCAGTAGCGACCACTGGGAAAGAGGCATTAAGTACATCAGCTCCCCCAGTGCTAACCGCTCTGCAGATCCAACCCATCGTAGCCCCACAAAGTGGTCCTCCCCTTAGACCTTCCCGGCATAATCGCTTTTTGAATTTACCACCTGACTGTGCCCCGTTTGTAGCTGTCCTGACCAATGTTCCACCTTGTGGGACTCATCCCGCCTCACCATTTGATGAATCTCATGCATCACTAAAAAATAAGACAGTAGCTTGGCTTAATAAAAATGGTGGTTTTCCCACTTCTTACTCAGAACAGATAATGGCAGTAAGGAGGGTGAACTGGGTAGGACCATCTAAAAAGATGGGAAGTGGGGATTGTATTGTGGTTAATTTTAAACATCCGCAGCATGTGGCAACTGTTCTCCTGAGAGCTTCTACACTAGTGTATAAGGAGAACAGCATTTGTGTGCGTCCATTAGGCTACTTTTATGCACACTTATGTAAACCCACACTACAACATAGGTTAATCGGACGGGTGTTCGAACCTCAGACGCCAGCTATGGATGCACAATTCTTATATAATATCACTAATTCCCGTGGCTCTGGTAGTATGAATGAAAATTATAACAGGATTAACAGTGTCGGACACTATCAGCATGGGTCTAACATTAGCACACTGAACAGGTATGAAGTCCTATCTGGACTGGATATGTGTGATTGACGGGAGGTACCTGCGGCTCAGGGCACTGGGACTTCAGGTGAACCTATACACACAGAGAATCCACAGATCATAGCACCTGGATGTTGTGTTGTTTAATGGAATATTGCAGGCCTGGCTGCTAAAATGATTGATGAAAACTGGGTCCAATACATCAAGCAATTTAAAATCATTTGCTTACAAGAAACCTGGTTGGTGGGGTGTGATCTTCACTTGAAAGGGTACCAGGCCTTCTATGTGCCAGCAAAACCTTCAGTAAGGGGCAGGCCAAAGGGGGGACTTGTAATCTTTGTTTCCATTTTATTATCATGTAGGATGCGCAGAATTGATTCACAGCATACAGGAATGATGGGCTTAGTTTTATACGGAGAAAACTGTCGGGTTGGTTTAGTGAATTTTTACAATGCCATTTATGAAAGTACAGGTACTAACCAAATTTCTGTTTTAAATTGTTTTGTTTCCACCTTTTCTGAAGTCCTTGGTCATAATTTAATGATTATAGGAGATTTTAATGTGCACCTTTGTGGCGAACCATTGAATAAATGTCTAACTGAGCTGCATTGTGAACGAATGGGAGGCCTACACATGGAACATACTGTGGAGGGTGAATTATGCAATGAACTGCTGAATAACTTTGACCTCTCATTGGCTATGTCACTTAGGGACCCGTTAAAATGTTTTGATATTCCTACTTTCAAAGGGCACGGTAGGGGCACCTTCATAGATCATATGTTGGTTTCTTTAACGATGCAGAGTTTCCTAGACTCGTTTAGTATTGCTCTAAGTGAGTTTAGTGACCATAATCCCCTAATGGGTGAAAACGGCACCCCAGAGTAACTGCATAGGTAGGCTGGGAACAACAGATGGGAGGAGGCGACTCAAATGGTCTATGGTCACCCCGGATATTCTCTATAAAAGTATTATTGAAAGCTGTGCAGAGGATATCAATAATTGTACTTTTGAGGGGGCTGATCCTAGGCAGGTTCTAGTCGCGTATCAAAACCTATCGGAGAAGGTGTCAAATTTACTGTTAGTCCCCAATAAGAACGTGGGGAAAGTGGGCCCTAGATGGTTCAGCCATGATTGCACTAAAGCTGCACGCAAACTTAGGGTTGCTTTGTCAACCACCCCGAGGATTCGGGAGGAGGTAAAATTGTGCAGAAAGGAATATAAGGCTGCCATTGCATTGCGTAAGGAGTCTCTGAGAAGAGAGGCCTGGGATGAATTACTTGATCCCTCCACCTTAAACTGTAGTTCCAAATTCTGGGCCCTAGTTAAACAACCATTCCTGGCAGAAGAACCGGGCGATGGACTAGACTGTTGTATAACCAAGGAGGATTGGGAACTTCATTTTAAAAAACTGTATTACTCAGCTGACCTGGTGATAGCTGAGGATGTTGCCCATGTTAGGGGCGGAAAAATCACTTTTGATAAACGTGAGGTATTGGGCGCCATAGAGGGTCTTAAAGCAAAGAAAGCCCCCGGACCGGACGGAATACCACCAGATCTCTATAAATCAGATCCAGGCTTTTGGGCACCCATTCTGGTAGCTGTATTTAATGCAGCTGCATTACTGGGATGTCCTGTGCCCTGGGGGCTGTCAACAATTGTCCCTGTCTTTAAGATAGGTGACAAGGGCAGTCCTCTTTGCTATCGCCCAATATCATTAATAGACTCTATGGTCAAGATCCTCGGGAGAATCTTACTACAGCATTTAACAGATTGGACAGCTGATAATAACATCCTGTCTATTTCGCAATATGGTTTCTGTGAGGGTCGTTCCACTATAACGCAGTGTCTCAACCTGTTTCTCATATTGAGTAAATATACTGTTGTACAGAAGGGAGCTGTCCACCTTGCCTTCATGGATCTGTCATCGGCCTTCGACTGTGTTAACAGGGGAAGGCTGTGGCAGACCATGAGGGAGAAAGGTGTAGAGAGAGGGGCTGTGGACTTTTTGGCGGATTTGCACAGTGATACCAGAGCTAATGTTAGGTTCTCAACCAGTGGGGAAACTACGGATAATTTTAATATTAAAAAGGGTGTGCGGCAGGGTTGTATCCTGGCCCCATTTCTTTTTAATTTTTATATTAATGATTTAGACGCTGCACTACAGGAGGTAAACTCAGATTGTCCCAGAGTAGGCAGGCGGGGTATTCCTGTACTTTTATACGCAGATGATGCGGTTTTAATTTCGAGAACGGAAAAAGGTCTCCAGGCACTTCTGAATGCTTTTAATAATTTTATGACTAATAGAGACCTTTTGGTCAACAATTCCAAATCCTACATAATGCATGTTGGCCGTCAATCTAAAAAGAACTTTATTTTTAAATTAGATGATGTCCTGATACCCACCACTCATACATTCTCATACCTTGGTGTCTTGTTTGATTCAAAGCTCAGCTGGGCCCCACATGTAACAAAAAAAAGGGTAAATGACAAGGGTAAATGCCTCTATCTTTAATTTTGCCACTAAACTAGGAAAAAAGCCAACTTCTTCTATGATGAAACTGTATAATGCTAAATCGATAGCTACTGCAGCTTATGGCAGTGAGATATGGGGCTATGTAAGTGGTGAACAGCTACAAGTTACTGAAAATAATTTTTTTAAGCGTTTGCTATGCGTTCCAGCCAGTACATCAAACCTGGCGGTACATGAAGAGCTGGGCAGTCAGTACCTATCCGATATTGTTGGGTTGAGACCACTGACATGTTGGGTAAAATTATGGCTAAATGAAGAAATTCCGTTAACCCACTTGATAGTAAAAGACCTTGTATCTCATGAATATTCAATGCGTGTGCCCTGGTTAAAATATCTGAGGACTCATTTTTTGAAGCTGGGATTTCTGAACTTATTTGACAACCCGAATGAGATATTAAAGGGTGATGTGGCAGGAATCAAGCGGGCTTGGACAGAATTGCCCAAAGAGAAGAGGTTGAGCTTTTAAAACCTAACGTTAGGAAAAATGTCATGTTAAAATCTTGTGACACCATGGAACCTTACCTAACATGCTCCTTTACTTCTCATGAAAAATTCCTGCTGACAAGGTTCAGGTTCAATATATTTCATCATCTTTTATTTAGACCTAAGTCGGACATTTTTAACAAAACTGCAGCGCCCTGTGGCTGCGACGGGAAGTCTCCACAGGATATGCTGCATTTTATATTTTTATGTAAGTTTTATGAATACCCCCGCAAACGTTATCTTGTCACCCTTTTAAAGAAATTAAATTTTAATCTAATAAGACCTGCACTTATGTATTTGCATCTTTTGCACAGCGACAGTGTTCTTCAGGTGATAGAATTTTTAAAATTGACTGTAAAAATGAGAAAGTGCCTAGATGAGTAATTATATATCTCGGTAGGATGCTGAATCTATTTACTATGTTGAAAACCCTGTATTATTCGCACTTTAGTCCTGATCTTGCTTACTCACTCATTAATGTGATTTGTATTATATGTCTTTTTATAACTGTGATTTTAAAAATGAATTGTATCATGAATTCTTGTGCTTTTATGGATTGAAAGACATCCGAAATAAAGTCTTATTGAATTGAATTGAATATGGTGGGTATTCTATGTTTTTTACAGCCTTACAGTCATGCTGTGGACCTGTGGTTTTTGCATTGTTTGTAAAGGAAATACATTATGTTACTAGTGAAACAATATCAAAATTTTTAATATTCTTTGATATTGGAACATTTCTTTTTGTTTTGTTTGTGGTTTTAATGCTCCCTTATGACTTTGAATTACTTTGATGGATTTACACTGCACTTCTTCATTTTTGCATTTTGTTTTAGGGCTTCTTTGGACGTTACAGTTCCTTTTTGGTAGATTTTATTTTGTTAGCATGGACAGAGATCTACAGCTACAGAACTTTGTTTAATTATTGTATTTTATGTGGGTGGGAAATATTATAATTTATTATATATGTGTATGTGCTGTAATTACAATATCTTGTTTTACATTTCTATGTGTTGGATTTTCTGTTGCATTGTGTGTTTATTTCTAATCTTGGTAGTGTGTACCTTTGTTAATGTATGTTGGTAAGTGTTTTATAATAAGGATTTTGCTATTGATTATAAGCAGTGTACTCCTTTGTGGTTTAAAGAGATTTTGACTTTAAATTATAGCATGGTGTATATTTTACTGCTTAGTTGAATTTTTTAGGTTTCATTTAGGTTACTGGTTGCTCTTTGCTTGGTTATTAGTAACGTTGTTGTTTTTGTAGGGCTTCTAATAATGTGTAGAGTGTAGGTTAGGTTCTCCCTAGTGTGGCTTAGAGGGTATGTGCCATCCTTCTACTGCGTTGTTGGTTTTGGCGTCTTGAACTATGGTGCTGTCATACGCACTCCACCATGGTATTTGGAATTTGGGTTGGCATCTGTGTCCAGAGTGGTGCAGCCTGCAACCCAAAATAGTCCAATAGTTTGTGTTTATATTGTTGGTAAAATTGATTTCTGTAAGTACATTGTAGTGGTTAGCTACCTTTATTCCAGGGACATAGGCTAGTTCAATTAGTGTTTTTATTGCAAAGGCAAACTGGCTGTTTGTTGCATATTCTACACTAAGGGCCTGATTACAATGTCGGGTGGTCTTCAGTCCCCCGACACTGTCTCAGTCCTGGGACCAACTGACCTCCGGTCTGCAGGCCTGACCGGCTCATTACAATGCGACCTAACACTGCTCGGTCACATGCTCCCTTTTCACAATGGGAGCTCATGGTACGGCCATAAACAGGCCGTAACACAAGCTCCCATTGAGAAAAGGGAGTTGCAGTTTATTCATGCACATCAAGGTGCCCCCTCGACCCCCAACCGGAAGCTGCAAGTACAAGGTGGCCCTGCTGGGGGGCCCTAAATATGTTTTCCGATATGGTGTATATGTCAGACAGGCCAGCATGGAAACCATTGTAGAAACTGTGCATCATAATCTCAAGGGCAAAAGGCCTGCCCTTGAGATTACTGGTCGGCTTCAGACTGGCTGACAAGCTCCTTGAACCCGTCGGAAGCCAGCCAGAATGACCGGCCAGTTTACTTTCCGAACCTAGATCATAATTAGGCAGTCAGAAACTTGAAGGTTCCAACCGTCCTTCAGAGCCGCAATAGGCTGCATCATAGTCGACCCCTTAGTGCAGATTTTCAGAGCTGTCTCTATATTCTTTGATTAAATTGGTAGTAAAAGACTTTAATGTGTATGGGTACAGTTTCAGTATTGGTTTATCATGACTTCTTCAAAGCCGATTATCATTTTATGTGGGGAGCAGTTGTTTGTTTAATTTCAATGGGTGTGCTTCTTTGTTTATTACATGTGGAGGCATATATGAGAGGTATATTACCGTACATGGTACGTGTCTGAGTGAATGTTTTAGAGCCAATTTTGAATGTTCCATCCATCATCCATGCTTTTAGGGATTATACCTTTTAGAATTTTAATAGTGGACTTTTGAGAACTAGTGCTTGCCTTTTTAAAATCTTGAAGTAGATGCCTTACTTCTATTTCAGTGTAAGTTGGGGGTTGTTGATTTCTTTCACGTTATATACAACATCATTTTTGTAGTATCCCTCCCTTAACATGCATTAGAGTAGTTTACTGCACATTTCCAATTAGCATTCTTCGTGCGTGTGTTTGCTTGGCTGTAAGTGTAGGCTATGTGCAAGAGTTGGCTGGCCTCCTGACTAGAAATTCAAGGACAGAAGGCTCGGTGAACCCAGCACCTGGACTCCGCTATCTGTGGGTCCTACCCTGCCAAGTGGTTCCACCCCAGCCCTGAACCCCTTGGAAGTGCTATGCCAGTTCATCTGTGGACCAACCAGAACCACACATCCTCTGCTGCATGGCACAACTCAAGCAAAATCAATGCATCACCTCTGTTGCTTTTGGTTTTTCCAGTGCAAGGACTTCACATCGCAGCCCAAAGCCTCATTAAAACCACTGTGTGTGACACATCCTTGAAGCAGACCCTCACATCACAAGCCTTTTGTTGACGGCAGCCTCAACTCCAATGCAGAACTTCGCATCACAAGCCTCACAGATTTTATGAAACCAGCTGATCCATAATGCATCCTCGGCATAGGACTATGCATCACAAGCCCTCATTGTCAAAGGCACACTCAGCAACAATGCAGGACCTCGCCTTGCAGCCTCGCAACTCCTCGGAACCAAAGCAGCACAACAGATCTCCGACCATGACCAGGCCTTGCCTTAGCTGCACAATGCCTAATCAACGTGGGACTCCACAACTCTCCTCAACCGGGATTAAGGCAGTCTTGATCAGTGGGTCTAACTGGATCCCTGTATTTGGTTCATGCTCCATTGTGGTCAGCCTGAAATTGCCAGTTTGTCCTGTCTAGCATGACCAGATATCCACAGTGGGCGCTTTGTATTTTCATGCAAATTGTGAAACTTGCATATCTCCAGTTCTACTGATTGGATTTTTGGTCTTGTTTTATTCATAAAGACTTGGTCTATCTTTTAACTTCGGTGTGTTTGTGTTGTATTTATTATTGTTTGAAGGGCTTCATAAATAATTTACACATTGCCACTAAGTTAAACCTGACTGCTCTGTGCCAAGCTACTAGAGGGTTGACTACAAGTTAATTTGAGGTTTGCTTATGGCTTCACTAAGTTAAACCTGACTGCTCTGTGCCAAGCTACTAGAGGGTTGACTACAAGTTAATTTGAGGTTTGCTTATGGCTTCATCCTGACAAGGATTGTGGTTTCAACATGAATAGAGTATCACCCACTCCTACTAATAACCCAATTTCTTACAGTTACTTTCAACGTTGTTAAATAAATGTTTAACATACTTGTAAAGGTAGTTTTTTTGTTGACTTTCTGGCAGAGTTTTGTTGTGCTGCAGTTTTAGTGTTTTTTGGTGCACTAAGTGTTGACATTTTCTGCTCCTTTTATATTATATTTTTATTAGAACTTGCTATGTTTATTGGTTAGTTTGCTTTTTGGGTATTTTTATTGGTTAGTGTTTGTTTAATTTAATATTTTTTAGCAGTTATCAGATTTTACGGAAGATGCTAAATAGTGTTTTTGTTATAATGTGAAATGTATTTTTTGTGTTATTTTGAGTGTATTTTTTAAGGTTAAATAGATTTTTGTATGTTCATTTTTTTGTATTTAATTAATTTAATGTTTTAAATTGGATTATAATTTTGTTATAGTAATTTAAAGTTAAACTTATTTTTATAAAATAAAAATATTATAGTTGTAAAATGTAGTTATTTAAGGACACCACATTTTATGTTTTGGTTTAAAATTAAAATGTAGTTATTAAATTATTCTGTAATATTTAACTTCATTTTGTTCAATATTAGAGTAGCCTATTTTGTGTGTTTTGATATATATATTTATATTTTTTACATATTTATTTATAGGTAACAATATTTGTTTCCAATAATGTGTGAATGAATATGAGGTAATTGATCCCATAATAGTGGAAAGCATTTATGACAGTTACTCTCTGGGAGGAACTTGAGCATCTATGACAATGAATCTATTGGAGGAATTTTGTTTGTATAACTCTGGTGAAGTTGAAGAATAATGTACTCACTCTCAAATGAAAGACTTATTTTTATAATGGCTAAACAATCTTAATGTTTGGAATTGATTAGAATAGGATAGAATAGACGCACAATCCTCTATAAAGGGAGTTTTGTATTCAATTCAGTTTCAGATATGTTAAATCTGTACATACACATAGTTTTGTTTTGTTATGTTACACCTTGACACATTAAAAGGAAACTTAATTTTTCAATACATAAGTATTAAGTATAATATATCCCATTAAATATTGTTCTACGTGTACCCTTACTGTTCACAGTAGGACATCTATTGTGGAAGCATATTGTGTTTATTACGCATCGTTGTTTTTATTCACACAATTCAAGATTCATGTGCTGATGTAAATATAACAATTTTTTATTTTACACCAACTTTTCATTCAACTAGTATATGGCACAAAATCTTCAGGGTGCTTTGTGCACAACCTTTTACTGTAACTCCCCCCTGCAGCAGAATTACAATTCAGCCCATAATAAGGGTGTTAGCAGTTAGACCTTCCCTGTGAAAGGGGTCAGGGCTTGGTGCTGAGTAAAGTCACATCTCACACACAACAATAACTTAGAGAGACACAGAAGCATTGCAGGTTGTCTCTATAGCTATAGCAGAGGTATGATTTGAGATTCAGCTATTCATGCTTTCTAGGCACTGCAGTGCAGAATTCTTTAATTCCGGGTAACACCAACTTAGGTAAATGTCATAGTGCGATGTGCAACTAACATCTAGTAAAACCATCTTGGAAGTGTTCTGTCAACAATGTCTAGATTGCTTCAAAACATGTAATCTAAGGAAAAGGCAGAGTACTAAGGATAAAGAGAGAGAGGTGACTAAGGAAAGAGATAGAGAAGGGAAAACATTCAAACTACGGTGGTACCCAGGGAAGTTAATGAGGGAGTGTTGCTGGCTGTAGAGGGAGGAGGAGGCCAGAGTAATACGGGAGCACCCCACGACCTGCTCGGGATGCTATCTCTGCCAGGGCCACCACAGTAGTATTGCCCTTTATTGGATGGATAGAGGAGGCCTAAATCAGGAAGAGATGGAGAGCTCACAACCCAGGACTACAGGCGAATAGAGGGAGCCCTTCCGAAAGATAACCAACCAGGGGGGTACAAATGTAATCAAATCCCTTTCGTGACTCTTCAGCTATATCCATTAGTCACTCCATTGCTGAGGACTTCCATAATCGTGCATGCCATTGTGAGAGCGAGGGGGCCTCAGGCTACTTCCATGCCCCTGCTATGGCCATCTTCGCGGCTCCCATGCAAAGCAATAGAATAGATCTTTCCGTATGTGTTTGATATTTGAGCAGGGGATCGCGGATACCCAACAGCACTTGCTCTATGTTGTCTCCCACAGGGTAACCTAGTATAATTTTAATTTGGGAAAGAATGTCCTTCCAAATGGTTGTAATAACCGGGCAGTCCCACCAGATGTGTTTACAATCTCCCAGCAGACCACACCCCCGCCAACAGTGGTCAGAGGTGCCTGAAAAAATAGTGTGCAGTTTACGGGGGTGAAGATACCAATCATAAAGTGTCTTGTAGTGGGCTTCTCTGAGGTGCGAATCTGTGGCTGTTGAACCCAGTGAATTAGTTGAGTGTAATAGAATTGTTCAGTGGGTGGAAGATGGAAGTGGTTCATGCAGTCATGGACGGAATGTTTTTTAGTGCCCTGAAAGAGTACCGAGATCATGAGGCACCCCCCTTCGTACCATAAGCCAAAAGGCCCATTTTGAAGAGCTGGCGGGAAGACTTGGGAGAAGTGTATGGGGATATAGGGGGACAGGAATGTTGTCAGTGGCAAAGTTTTAGTTACTGCGTCCCATGTTTGAAGGGTGGTGGAAGTAGGTACACTTAGGTAGGCTTTGAGAGGCCTGTCTGCTTTGTGGCGACATGGCAAATCCCTAATCGTTTTACCCGTCACCTGTCTGTCAATTTGGAGCCATTGCTTGTCAGATGCTCGCACTGACCATTCGTTTAGTACCCTTAGTTGGGCCGCCCTATGGTAGGTAAGGAAGTCTGGTAGGGCTAGGCCTCCCTTTAAATGTGGCCTTGTTAATGAATGATAGGAAAGACGTGCACGCTTTCCTTGCCAAATCAATTTAAGTAATATGGTTTTTAATTCAGGGAAGAGTGCCTTGTCAGGTTGGGTGGGGAATGGAGGCCCTGGAAAAGGTAGCGGAGACATGGCAGTATGTCCATTTTAAATGCATTGATTCTGCCAATCCATGATATGTAGGCTATGCTCCATTTTTTGCAGTCAGCTCAAAATCGTTTTAAAAGGGGTGGGAAGTTGGCCTTGTAGAGGTCAGTGAGTTTAGGAGTAATTTGGATCCCCAGGTATATGTAATGGCCGTGTTTGCCCATTTTGCGTGTCTCGGGTTACGGTAAAATTTAGGATGAATCATTTAGATCGATTAACTTTAAAGCCAGACACCTCTTCAAATTGTTCTAGTTCCTAACTAATGGCAGGCAGAGAAGCGGTCGGGTTGGTAACTGGTAAGAGGATGTCGCCTGCAAATAAAGCTATCTTGTGGTCATCCGTCCCAAAGCAGATCCCAGTAATTGTCTGATTAGCGCTGACCCGGGTTGCCAAGGGTTCGATAGTTAGGGCGAAGAGGAGTGGGGATAGTGGACACCTTTGTCTGGTCCCTCTCGCCAGGTTAAAAAAGTTCGAAGCTATTACACTGACCACCACGCGAGACCTAGGGACACTAAAGTTGGCATGGATCATTTCAATGAAGGCGTCACAGAAACTGAATCGGCGCAGAGAATGCTCCAGGAAGATCCAATCAACGCGATCAAAAGCTTTCTCCACGTTGAGTAGGGCAGCAGGAATCCGCTTCTTTTGGGGCTTATCAATGAGGTGAAAAATGCGTTGAAGATTGTCATGTGTTTGTCACCCCTTGATAAACCCGGACTGGTCGGGATGAATAAGGTCAGGAAGGTATCTCTCAATCGGGTAGCTCAAATTTTGGCGTATAGTTTGGCACCTAGGTTAAGCAGGGCGATGGGGCGATATGGTGAACATTGCTGGGGGTCCTTCCCGGGTTTCGGGATGATAGAAATTAGGGCTTCGCCCATGGATGGTGTTACTGCCTGTCTGGTTGCGATATCATGCGGTGGTTAGGAGAGGGCACAAGTCTGCTGCAAAGGTACGATAGATTTGGGCAGTAAAGCCATCAGGCCCTGGTGCTTTGTGGCTTTTCAAGGAGTCGATTGCTGCTTGTACCTCCTCCAGGGTGATACTACTTCCCAGATTCACATTGGCGGAGTCAGGGAGCTGGGGTAGGTCAAGCAGCACTAAGTATTGTGATGGCCTGGATGCGCTATAGGTGTCAGCTCAATACAATTGTTGATAAAAGTCATTAAAGGCCTGCACTTTCGTTCCTCGTTGGTGTGGGCCGTGCCATAGTCGTCTAAGATTTGTTTTACGAATCTTTCTCTTGTCTGACCCGTAGTTGCTTGGTGCCCACCTTATCTTTCCCTTTGTAACCTCTGGCCTGGTGTCTCAAGATTGTTTTCTCCGGCCTATTTGTGTATATTGCATTAAGTTTCCCTTTGATGACTGTAACTTTCCTCAGCGAGGGGGCTGAGGGAGTGGTCTTATGTTGCCCCTCTGCTACTACCAACTCCTGCTCTAGATCTAGCCATTCTTGAGTTTGAAGACTCTTGAGGGAGGAGGCAAGGGAAATACAGTGACCCCTAACATGCGCATTAAATGCGTCCCAATTATTCGCTAGAGATGTATCGGTAAGGTCATTGAGTAGGAAAATGTCCTTGATCGCCCTGCGAATGTCATTGCAGTGAAGACGATCTCTACATAAAATCTCTGGGAAGTACCATCGCAGGAGTTTAGAACTTGGGGCTGTAAAGTTTAAAAGACAGGTCAGAGGGCCATGATCAGAGATAGCTATAGGTAAAATGAGAGAGGATGAGACTGCATGAGTGAGCGATTGGCTGATAAAAATATACTCAATGCGGGAATATGATTTGTGAACATGAGAAAAGAAGGAGAAGTCCTTCTTATTCGGGTTAAGGTGGCACCAGATGTCTATCAGCCCCAGTTGTTGCATTGTCTGTTTAAGTGGTGTGGGAAATGTACCCCCTCCAGGTCTGTGTGTATGGGTAGAGTTGAGAAGGGGATACCAGATGAGGTTAAAGTCCCCCATGATGATGAGGTCCCCCACTGCAAAGCCCAGTAAGCAATCCAAGACAGAGGAGAGAAAGTCAGTTTGCCCAGTGTTAGGCGCATATATAGAAGCAATTGTGCAAGGTCTGCCAATCAGTGACCCCTTGACCATGATAAATCTACCCTGCTTGTCCTTCTGTGTGGCCTCGTGAACAAAGGGTGCAGAGGAATGGAATATTAGGGCGACCCTATTCTGCTTTTTGCTATTGGTGGCTTGATAGATCTGGGGATAGCATTTGCTATCTTCTTCCCGCTTTATATGGGATTCCTGAATTGCCACAACGAATGGTCCCTGATCTCCAATGTATTTCCACAACCTAAGTCTTTTGCAGGGGAGTTGAGACTAAGATAAAATCTTAACCCCCATCCTCCCTATGGAAGCCAGTCCAGCTGATGAAAAAATCTCCCCTCACCCCCATATTTCCCCTCCTGTCCCTAATGAGTCCATCCCTGGGTCCTCCTAGTCTCTCGTCCGTCTCCTGGCATGTCCTGATGGGGATGGGCTTTCCCGAGGTGCTGTGTTGGGGAGGCCAAGTAGGGTCACGCGCCCTTCACCTCAGTGAAGTTATGCTGTTTGTTGTTCAAAGTAAAAGCGAGTCCATCTATATTTGATTTGCTAGTTCCGCAAAGCAGTGGTAACAAGGCAAAACTGTTGTCAGCGCATCAGTGTGGCCTGAGTGACATCCTGGAACAACGTGCATGATCCTTCTTGATAGTCAATTGTTTCTCGCCCCGGGCCCCGCGGAGCACCAGTTCTTTTGTTTTGAAGGAGGCAATCTTGGCTAGAATGTCTCAGGGTTGTTAAAGTTTCCCTTGTTGGGCCGAGCCCACTCTGTGAACACGTTCCAACTGAATCGGCGGGCCATCTTTCCCTATAATGGTGGTGAAGAGACCTACGATATGCTGATCCAGGTCAGCTCCCTCATGTCCTTCTTCCAGACCCCGCACCCTAATATTCTCCCATTGGGAATGGTTCCCTAGGTCCTCGAATTTGAGGAGCGCAGAGTTGAGTTGGGCTGTGAGGGTTTCGGTGCCGTCTTCAAGTGGATGGAGTCGGTCTGCGAGAGTTTGACATTTTGTCTCTAGGTTGAGGTTGCGGGTCCCCACCAAATCCACATCATTGCACAGATCACAAATTTTTGAGCTCATGTCAGATTTGAAGGCGTTGAGTGAAGCTTTGATGTCAGCTTTAATGTTGTCTCGTAGCTCTCTTTTGAAGTCCCTTGGCGTGGCCAGGAGATCATCGCAGGTCAGCGCCATAGCCTCCTCCGCCAGGGTGTACCCCGGGTCCGGCCCCTACCCATACCGGAGTTGCCAAAGTAGCTCGAGGCCTTGTTGGGCTGTGTTTTCTTGGGCGGCATAGGGTCCGTAAGCTCTCTCCTTTCGCTGATGAGGAATCTGGTCTCGTGGTTCACTGGTTATGCCTTAGGATCCGGACGCCCTCCCTTCTGCCAAATGAGCCCCCAATGCCATCAGACAGTGTCCCGCAGGAGCTTGTGGTTTGCTATGTGGCCTCAGGGAGCCTCGAAGCCTGGAATGTAAAGTCTCAGGTGGCCATCTTGAGCTTAGGCAGGGAGGTTAGGCAGAAAGAGGCTCAGGCTTCTCTCATCCTAGCGGTGTTCCAGCTTCCACCCTGGTTGTGTGTGGGCCCTTTCAGGTCAGCACGCTTAGCAGTGGGAGGTAAGAGGCTCTGTGAGGCAAATGGAGGGCCCCCTAGCCTTCTGGGGAGCGGCGTGCATTCTCACCTCCAGGAACCTTGACCACCGATTCTGCAAAGGAGGACGTTGCTTATGTTGGATACCGCTGATCATTGCTTCATCCGAGATGCAGCTTCGGCATTAGCGGGCTCTGTGTTCCGGATCTCTGAGTCAGCTTGCCCGCCATTTTGATTTCACCGCCATGCTCCTCTGGCGTCTCCTTTCTTCACTAATGCAGGGCCCCCAGTTGATGGTCAGTCGCCCCAATGGAGCGTTGTAGGGTCCGTAGGGCGTCCCCTGACTCGGAGCTCACTCTGGTAATGAGATGTCCACCCCCGTATCGGGAAATTGTTAGTGGTGTAGTCCGATCGCCATGTTAGACCAGCCAAGCAGTTTCCAGATTTGTTCGGGTTCCATATCTTGCCTTGTCGTGCTGTGAGAAAATTGTGAACAAACGACGTAATCCTTCTCTGACCTGTATAGCGTCCAGTCTGAACACCTCAATTGCTCTTGACTTTAACAGCTAGTTCAATGAACATTGTGCGGCCCTAAAGTCTAAGTTAGACCCATTGGGACCAGCTATACATACATCTATAAGGGTTTTTTTCCTGCAAAAATAAATTTCATGAAGATGGTCTTATAGACTTATGCTACCAAGACCGAAACGTTGACCTCTCCATCATCTCCATATGAAATTTATTTTCTTCTGAGTAACTTTTTCACATGTTTGTTTATAATTGCTCTGTTTTTCAACCAGGAGTTGATGCTTGTCATGAACTGTTTTTGTTGTAACTGATCTAAACATCTGCTCATAACTTTTTGCATTTGATCAATGCTTTGTTGCTATATCCCCATGAATCTGTTTTAATATATGAAATTTTGAAATATATCATTTTGAATATAAATAGGTCCTTCCGTGTGCTTTTTGATTTTTTCTTTCTTTATCATTGGTTGTTGTTGTCCTGCTGGACACATTCGAGTTTGATCTTATGACTTACTCTCTGATTTGAATAACACAATTCAGTTTAGTTACATTTTGAATTCAGTCCCTTGTAGATTCCCTTACATTATATGTTAGACCAACGGCCGCACTCCGCCACGGCTTTGGATGCGGTGCTAATTCACCTCTCTGTCACCGCCAAGCCCCGAAATCGGTGGCCAAGCAGTCTCCCCTCATTTCTCTTGCCGGTTCAGTGCTTTTGGCGAGTTGGTTGGTCCGATGGCAATAGGAATTCAGACGTTGGTCTGGGAGCCGAGCAGGACCACGTCCTCCCAGCCATGATGGCTGGCCACGCCCCCCAGGTTTTATTTTTAAACACTTTTGATGTTGCCAGTATTAGCACATGCCAAGCAATGTCCACACTTGGAGTGGCCCCATAACTTTTCCAAACCCAGTCTCTAAGAAATATCTTTCACTCTCTGTGATTCTAGAAAAGCCTTTCAGTTTATGAAATAAAAATTTATTTTTGAATGATTATTTCTTTCTTTTGATCTTAAGTTCAACATCGTATCTACTCTTTTACGAACTGAGACATGCTGCTGGCACTAAATGGCTAAGACAAGAAAGTGCCAATTTCATAATTGTGATTTAAAGTTTGACTTTACCATAAGTTAGGAATTCAAATTGTGATTACAGAGACACCAAACATAAATTGGTTATGTCTTCCTATTTGGAATTTACATTTATAAAAGGAAAAAAGGTAACTCAAAAGTTATCCTATAGGAGAAACAGGCCGGCAGTAGTGAAAATAATTTTAAGACTTTTACACTTGTTATTATTGATGTAGCAATAATACGTGTATGTACAAAAACAAAATCGAATCACTGTTCTCAAAATCCCCGGATATGACCTCTCCATCAACCCTGAGTCATAAATACGAAGTCAGGCGGGCCCTGCCCTCTAGACTTAGGGGGCCATCAAGACAAATGCATGAACAGGAAAAACCCACATCAGTCCCGCAAATAATCATCAATACCATAATGATCCTAGGAGCTTGGTCCCAACAAACTCCACATGGCCATGGGGGCACGTGTTCCCAAAACACCATAAATGTTGATGCCACATGAACTTACGAACTCTCAGCCAATCTGGACACAGTACACATTACATATGCAGTGATCACATCCTACTCATGCCGGACATCTGAACACGTTATCCACTAGCCCTTCTTGTGTCCATGCAAGGTTGAGACCCAGCTGCATTTGTTGTCAGGTAGTAGTAATTTATGGATGATTACGAGCCCCATATTCCTCTCCTGAAACCGGATCTATGAATTGTTTTATGATGCTACCACACGAAAGACATTCAAAATGATTGTACTTTCAGTCAGTCCTCCGACAAGTTTCTGTGCGTTGTACTCCCGGCCACAGTGTTTGATTAAACCTGTTTTGCCAAAGGCCTTTTGTCTTTGTTTTTTCAAGGTAAATTCATATTCGAGCAACATGTTGATGAGCCAGCCAGAAGAGATTTGTGATTCGAACCTTACTCCAGCCAAAGGAAAGTACCCCACTCTGACGGATTCACATCAGCGCAGCAAGGAAGGTGAGCAGACACCGCAATTGATTGAAAGCTCTGCTGAATCTGAGGCGGGTTGAGATCCATCCTGAAGCCGCTATCTACTGGGTAAGAGACTACATCTGATCCTTGAACCACAGAGCATGATTCAGGTGATACGCTTGGCCCTGGATGTGATATCAGCTCTTGGAACGCTGGTTGCGAGACAGATGGTTGGCTTGTCCCCTGGGTGTGATACAGGGGTGAGCCCTCAACGCTTGGATCCATGTGCTTGATACAGATACTAAACATAGGCCCTGGGTGTAATACAGGGCAAGCACCTCAATCTTATGTTTAATCTAAAATGGTTTTCTCTGTGTTATTGTTTTCTTAAGACTGTTGGTATCTGAAGGACGTGAGAGGTGGTATGCGCGGATCACTGACATAATATCGACAGTCACAATATCGAGATGTCAAAATATCGAGGTAAAAATATCGACTGACAAAACATCGACTTCCTATCTTCAAACAGGTAAGTACAAAAATATCGACTCCAAAATATCGAGTGTGAAAAATATAGACTGTCAAAATATTGTTTTTTTTAAATGTCTTTAAAGTAATTTAAAAGTAATATAATAATAAATAAAATTAATTTTAACTTATTTAAAATACTTAAATAAACATAACATTAAAAAAATGAATATAACTTTAAAAATAGTAATTTATTTTGAATACATATATATATATATATATATATATACATATATATATATATATATATATATACATATTATTAACAAAACATATACAATATTTTTACCGTAGGATAGCAAGAGGTTTAAATGTATTGTAACGACTCCAGTGAGTGCAACAGAAGGGAAAGCGTTGGATAGCATAGGGGTAAAAATTACTATTCCCACTCCAGAGAGTGCAACAGTAGGGAAAGCGTTGGATAGCGTAGGGGTAAAAATTACTATTCCCACTCCAGAGAGTGCAACAGTAGGGAAAACGTTGGATAGCGTAGGGGTTAAAATTACTATTCCCACTCCAGAGAGTGCAACAGTAGGGAAAGAGGTGGATAGCGTAGGGGTAATAATTACTATTCCCACTCCAGTGAGTGCAACAGTAGGGAAAACGTTGGATAGCGTAGGGGTTAAAATTACTATTCCCACTCCAGAGAGTGCAACAGTAGGGAAAGAGTTGGATAGCGTAGGGGTAAAAATTACTATTCCCACTCCAGAGAGTACAACAGTAGGGAAAGCGTTGGATAGCGTAGGGGTTAAAGTTACTAATACCACTCCAGAGAGTGCAACAGTAGTGAAAGAGTTGGATAGCGTAGGGGTAAAAATTACTATTCCCACTCCAGCGAGTGCAACAGTAGGGAAAGCGTTGGATAGTGTAGGGGTAAAAATTACTATTCCAACTCCAGAGAGTGCAACAGTAGGGAAAGCGTTGGATAGCGTAGGGGTATAAATTACTATTCCCACTCCAGAGAGTGCAACAGTAGGGAAAGCGTTGGATAGCGTAGGGGTTAAAATTACTATTCCAACTCCAGAGAGTGCAACAGTAGGGAAAGCGTTAGGTAGCGTAGGGGTAAAAATTACTATTCCCACTCCAGCGAGTGCAACAGTAGGGAAAGTATTGGATAGCGTTGGGGTTAAAATGACTATTCCAACTCCAGAGAGTGCACCAGTAGGGAAAGCGTTGGATAGCGTAGGGGTAAAAATTACTATTCCCACTCCAGAGAGTGCAACAGTAGGGAAAGCGTTGGATAGCGTAGGGGTTAAAATTACTATTCCAACTCCAGAGAGTTCAACAGTAGGGAAAGAGTTGGATAGCGTAGGGGTTAAAATTACTATTCCAACTTCAGAGAGTGCAATAGTAGGGAAAGTAAATACTTCATATATAAATATAAATAACATAAATAGTAATACCAATTACAAATAAATTAAAATATTTAACAATTGTATAAAATATATTAAATAATTATTTATAAATACAAATTAAAATTATTTAATTATAAAAAATTACCTACTAATACTAATTAATTACCTATTAACAATAAATTAATTTACAATTTAAAAATGTATCTATTAATTTTAATTACCAATTAAATTTTAATTCATTCCCAATTAATAATTAATTAACAATTATTTCTAAATTAATTTCAATAAATAAATTAACAAATTTAATTAATTATAATTAAATTACTTCCAACCCTATTCCCCTATAAACCCACACCCCGCTACCGAAAATAAATTACTAAAATTAAAATATTTATCAATTAATCAATTATAATTAGTTACCAATTATATTTTAATTATTTACCAATTAATAATTAATTAACAATTAATTCGAAATAAATATCAATAAATAAATTAACATATTTAATTATTTATCATTAAATTACTTCCCACCCTATTCCCCTATAAACCCACAACCCGCTACAGAAAATAAATTACTAAAATTAAAATATTTATCAATTAATCAATTATAATTAATTACCAATTATATTTTATTTAATTACCAATTAATAATTAATTAACAATTATTTCTAAAAAATATCAATAAATAAATTAACAAAGTTAATTAATTATAATTAAATTACTTCCCACCCTATTCCCCTATAAACCCACAACCCGCTACAGAAAATAAATTACTAAAATTAAAATATGTATCAATTAATCAATTATAATTAATTACCAATTATATTTTAATTCATTACCAATTAATAATTAATTAACAATTAATTCTAAATAAATATCAATAAACAAATTAACATGTTTAATTAATTATAATTAAATTACTTCCCACCCTATTCCCCTATAAACCCACAACCCGCTACAGAATTATATTACACAAACAATTAAAAATAATATTAACTTACCTTAAATTCGATATTTTTGTTGTCTATATTATGTCTAGTCGATATTATGTCCATTCTATATTTTTGATTCGATATTATGTCCATTCTATTCGAAATACATTTTTTCTAGTTGATATTTTTGTTGTCTATATTATGTCTAGTCGATATTATGTCCATAATATATTTTTAACTCGATATTGTGTCTAGTCGATATTATGAACTCGATATTTCGACTCTATACCGGTATGCGCTTGGACTGCTGGGTGTGATACAGAGGGTAAGCATAACCCCTTGGTGTGATACAGGGTGTAATTCAGACTTTAGGGGAAATTTGGACCTTAGTGATTAGGTGTAGCGTGTGCTTGGACAAGGAGGGCCTGTGGCTGTCTGATCCTTAGTCCCCAGTATTTGCCAATATTTAAATATTTAAATGCCAATATTTGCCAGTATTTGTATTCAGCGCCAGGATGCCTGTAGGGTTACAGAGCGCTTTACAAATGCTATAAATAAATAAATAAATAAATTTGGCATATGGCACACTAGGAAGAAGCACGTTTGTAGGGACCTCTCCCATGTCACCGATATCTAGACTAGCGTTCCACATGTACTACATAGCACAGTCTTACACAATGCATGGTATCAGCACATGACAGCTGGGGGCGCACAAACATCAGCCAACCACATGCAGTAGGCACAGACAAGCTTTACTTGTCCGAAAAGATATCGATATCACCCAAATAAGAGAAGTTCCTTCTCTACCTGTACCTATGTAGGATTTGGACCAAGATACAACCTAACTGAGTAGAACTGCATACGATAGTAGTGAATGTGACCCATTATGAGACCAATCCCACAGCACTATACCTCTTCACCGATCCTAGCAAGATTCAAACAGAGCTATATAGAATTTGCAGGCGGGCACCGTAGGGGAAGACACTTTTTGGCCCCAAGACTTTCCAGAAAAAAGATTCTTGGAGGTAGCAAAGCCACCTCACCAGTGCACAAACATGTCTGCTCCCACTTCTGCCTGTGGTCCTAAGGTGGCCCTTAGTGTGTCTGCTCAGACTTCTTTAATAACAAATGGATTCCAGACATGGAGTTCCAGTATAGGGCCATCCACCTCGGTGATCCGAAGGGAAATGAGTCTCCAACATAGATAACCCCTGTCAGGAAATATGGGACGCTGAGTTAGATAGGTGCACATGGCTGGAAGGGCTGGGACAACCCCAAATTGAATGAAAACTCACACTGTATTCCTTGTTTTTCAAAGGAAAAGGCACAAGTCCACTCTGCACTAATGGGAACGGTGGTGCAATACTACACCTACCGGACATGGAGGGGGCACCTCCAGGCTGATGAATACCTATTGACCCTGCTGTGAATTTGCCTATACCCAGCTTCTACCCAGATGGCTAGGTATGTGCTTACTGGTCATCATATACACCCCTACTCTGGAAATTCCTGGAGAAGATCTGCTACAGAATGAAACAACTCTATTGCATCAGGTTTGAGAAAAAAAGGACTGCTGAATATTTTGACTGGGCTCAGTTCAAGGACAGTCTAGAAGACTTCAGACTTTTTTCGGACACACAAGTCAATGCGGGTGGGTTCATACCCTTCTTCACAGTGCAGATGAAAGAAAATGGCCGCTAGTTGCAAATAACTAAATGGGAGTTTATGACGATGATGAACAGTACTAAGCTCGGCCATAATTCAATTAGGGAAGAACTAAGAGCCATCCACTTCACGTGATGCAACATTTGTATGTGTTGGACTTGATGAACACAATGGAGAGAACAATATGTGCCAAGATCAGTGTGTCCTGTTGCACGTTTATCCTATGCGACAACATGAACAATGGGACTCTGACTCTTGCCATCCAAGCACTGCATCTTTTACAAAATGACATGCATGCATAAGGAGGGAGGTGCCCCAAAGCGGAAATAGTATTCCAGCTGGTTCTCTTGGCTCCCCCAGTGGGTGACAGGACTGTGCAAATCATTGCTACCTATTCTCATTTTTGTTCTGTTTTTGTGTGGTTTCCTATAAGTAGGGTTTTCCTGCTGTAAAAAGGCAGTCCTCAAACAGGGTAGAATGCAAGTAGCTAGGGAAGTAGTAATAATTAAGACTAAAACACGAAAAGCCCCCAACAATGTGACTGTCATGAAGTAGGGGGTAAATGATGTAGTTGAAAATTCAACAAGAGGGGAGAATTTTAGTATTGATGTCTATGTGCGCAATGACATGGGTATATATAAAAAAGAGATAGAATCACTGTTGTCGAATACTCCTGATATGATTTCTCCATCAACTCCCCGTCAGAAATACGTCAGAAATACTATCTGAGGAGGAAGTAGGCAACATTGGATAGCATCTATCTATTGCCACACGATGTTGTCTTACTGACACCTCCTTCGCACCATCTTCTTCATTATCTTTAGGCTGTTGTGCAGCCTGTAAAATCGATATATCTTGTGCTTTCTTATCCTTTTTCGCTTGTTTAATTTCTTTCTGTTTGGCTTCTTTACGCCAAAGGTGAAAGGAGTCAAACATAGCCGGCCGGGCTTTTCTTTTAAACAAAATTGTTTGTAAATTATCCAGCATAGTGGGGTCAAAGCTACCATTTTGGGGCCATCTTAAAACTCCACTATTCTTCGTATATCGGACCCATGTCTCGTTAAAGGTAATGGGACCAATACCATGTTTCGAATAGAGCTCTTAAGTGGGAGTTCCAACTGGAGGGATTGGGCACGATTCCTCCAAATCGGAATCCCTCGTACAACCTAAACAACAAAATCTCTTAAACTTACTCAGTCCAGGCATCGTTACCTCTCTAGACTGATCACAAACAACAAGGGGTGAAAAACAGTAAGACAGTACAATCGTACCCACCCCTTGGCTTCAAGGATTGCAATACCTGAATATACCAAAGAACAAAACAAAGCAAAGGTCTGTGGGAGCGACCCACCAAATACTTAACTAAGAATCGTTCCATACCAGCGAAGGTCCGTCTATCGTCTCGCTCTACCAAACATCATCAGAAGGGTCCAAGGCAGGGCGACAGTCATGGCAGCAGTCATCAGCAGCCGTCGGAGAGGAGTAGCTGCGCTGTCAAAGACCTTCAGACCACTTCCGACATACAGGGGTCGATCAGGTGGTGCGCCTCCTCCAGAATTTTCTTGCGGGGCTCCTCACGACCCTCAGGCTCAACCGCTACCGCTGAAGTCGCCCCGCGTTGGGCGCCAATTGGAGAACCGCAGCCTTAGGGCCCGGCGGCGCAGGGTACACCTAAATCCCCTGGGTTCACCTGCCTTATCAAATACAGAGACACGGACTCTTCGTTCTGGCGTAGAAGATGGTATTTATTAGCTGCAGCTAGTACAGTGGTCTTAGAAGTCGTCAATGCAACGAGGTTCAAAAGAGACTGCCACTTAACTCCGTGGCGCACAGGTTTAAATACAGTACAACACAATGCAAAAAGGCAATTTCACAAGAGCATGAGCTATAGGCAAACGTTAGAAACAATGTTTTAAGACTAAGGCAACTCAAATTCCCAGTCTCGTTTGTCACTCGACCTCTTAAGTAAATTACAAATGAATCCACATTATTCAGTTTACGAGCAAAGGAAACACACAGGTGTGTGTCGCAGGAGGACAGTCGTGAAACAGGAGAATGCAGGAGACATGTAGCGAAGGACAGCAGATAAGATAAACTAAAGGAAACAATGGTGTGAACCAACATGTAGTCCGGACGGGGATTACTCAGCTCAGACAAGAATTAGTGTACTCGGCCAGACCCTGACACTCACTAGTAAACATTAGCAGAGAAGCCACCTGACACGCAAAGACAGAAAAGAAAAACAGAAAGACATCGTGATCGCCAAGCTGCCTGAGTGAGGGCAACATAAAATGTTGACGGTCACAAAATGGAGCCTGAGTACGAACGAATTCGTAATTTTCAGAACCTCGCCGCTTAGTGGATCGAGGTTACCCTAAAAAACTTTTGAAACATGCTATGCGCCGTGCGTGGTGGGTACCACGGGAGACATTACTGGAAAAGAGAATAAAACCAGCTATGTAAAGAATGGTCTGTGTGACCACGTTCTGTCCAAATGCAAATCAGTTAAAAAAAAATCATCAATCAAAACTGCATCTGGTAAAAAATCTGGACGAGGGGCTATGGAAGCCACCCATGTTTGCGTTCAAAAAAGCATTGCCAATTATGTGGTACGAGCAGCACTGCCGAAAACTGAAGGAGCTACATTACGGAGCATGATGAGGGTTCAACCAGTTAAGGGCCACCACAAATGCGGCACTTGCATATGATGCGAACAGACTATTGAAGGGGAGGTTTTTACGCATGAAGGAATTTTCTGGAAACTCAATGCATTTTCAAATTGCAAATCTAAGAAGGTGATCTATGGGATACTATGCCCATGTCCAAAATTGTACATCGGAAAAACCACCCAGGAAATACGTCAACGTATTACTCTGCACAAATCAAGACTGCGAAGGACGGTGATGAATGCCCCTCTAGTGAACCATTGGCAGATGAAACAACATGAAGAGAAAGACTTGAAATGGACAGTATTGTCCAAAGTTGAAGTCGACAGTAGAGGAGGAGACATGGAGGGCAGATTAAGCCAACGTGAGGCTTTGCTCATTATGAAATTTAATACAGCCACGCATGGAATGAAAGAAGTCTCGGAAATTGTCCGGACATAAAATACTAACACCATGCAAGAGATGTTAACTAACTGACAAGTGTGATCCCAAACGGTGGATACAAATGTGACATTTGAATCGAGAGTACATCAGCTCAAGCAGCCACTATTCTGTGACACTGAATGAAGTCTCGGAAAGTTTCCGGACATAAAACACTCACACCATGCAAGAGATGTTAACTAACTGACAAGTGTTATCCCAAACGGTGGACACAAATGTGACATTTGAATCGAGAGTACATCAGCTCAAGCAGCCACTATTCCGTGTCACACAGGCCGCAAGGGATTTAGGTGCGCTCCATTCATGTCCTAAAAAGAGGTTTATGTTTGCCACAGAACTTAATAAAGTTTCACTTGAATTTGATGGGAATATAACCATTTTTTAGTCATCATGCGACAAGCAGTTAAAACGGCCATTGAGTCTTTCCGCATTTTTCATCTTGATTATCAAACCCGTAAAAGATTCCTTCATTACTTGTACACTGTGGTTACTATGGTTCCCATCAAGCTTGGGCACCTGATCACGTGACACTCAGCGGCGAATTATGAGAGGAAGAAGCTTTATAAACTACTTTTCCCAGCAGCCCTGTGCATTCCCACGCCACTTCCGGGATTGCACACCCTACTCCAAAATCAATGGTAGTGTAGGCAGGTTTCGAGCAACTTTGGACGAAATCGATGTAAGTCCTTCACCTCCCTCTTTTGGCCATTATAACAATTGATTTCCAGATTAGAGCTCTAACATGAGTCCCCCTTGCCCTGCAGGTCCAGGAAACGGCTTCATTGCCGAACCGCTTCCCCTGACGAAAAAGAATTGATCTCATTTGTTTACATTGGATGGCACACTGAGACGCCGTTTTCGGGTAAGTTTTTCTTCTCCCCCCCCATCACACTTTGAAGACAAACTACCGCCACATGACTTTCATGATGACTGAATTTGGTGTTTTGTACTGTTTTCCCTGTAGATGTGCACAACTAATCTTCACCACTGAATCCTTTAAGTGGCTGCATTAAAAGCAAGGTAGGAAGCAGACTCTGGTTAAGTCTGTTTGTTTGTTTGAAAGTCTAGTTAGAAGTTGTATATTGATGAAGGTTTATTTCTTCATTTTTCAGAATATTTATTGGTCCTGATGAGAACCGGACAAAGGGTCTGGTTCGAAACGCGTCGACCTTGTGTTTTTGTCCCTGTCGAAAATAATTTATGAATATTGATTAATTTTCCATTACAATCATTCATGATGTTCATGTTTGGAGGACTGTGTAATTAGAACTATTCCTACATGTGACCTTATGAGTTTTTTGGACTTAGTATTTCTGACGTGGGATTTAGTGTTTGTGTGAACACCAGGTTGAGTGAAACTGGTTTTGTTGTTGTGTGAATGCTGCAAGTGAGAATGTGTTGTAAGTGTGGAAGATTTTGTAAGTGAGTGTGAGGTCAAGAGAGATTGGTGATGTCTTATTCAAGTTGTTTGTGATGTATGTAGGATTTTTTCGTTTTTTCTAGATTTGTTTCTTTGTACACATGTATTTAAAGTGGTTTTTCATGAACTATGGTCTAAATTAGTTTGAAAATAATAAACAAACATTTATGGATTCATCTCCTATATGCATCTATATGTTTTATTCATACAGGTAAGAGAAAAGAAATGTTGGTGATTGGTGCTCAGTATTGGCATTTGTTTTGTTGTTTATACATATCTGGACACATCACTAACTGGACCTCATTGTGTCCATTCAAGGTTTAGACCCACCTGCATTTGTCATAAGGTGGAACTCAACATCAGCAACATCAACACACTTTATTCAGCTTCAAAGATAAAAGCATAAAAGTCAAACAGCTTGCACTATACCATCATTCGATTCAAGTTACAGATTGACAAAGATTAAAAAATAATTTTGGTTACACAAAACGCAGAATAAAAAGACATGATTTTCAATACAAGTATTAATAGCAGCTTGCCCAATCTAATGGCAACCCGTAAAAAGTTAAGAGTGTACAAAGAGGTATCACTGGATAAGAGTTGTAAAAAGATAAAAGCTGGTCTCACTCTCCTAAAACCTGCTTTTTTTAAAAAAGGGAATGATAAAGCCTTGGTAGCTCTCCCCTGTGATTGCTACAGGGGCTGCGAGCTTAGTAGCTCTCCCCTGTGATTGCTACAGGGGCTGCGAGCTAATAGCTTGTCACCAATATATCAGAATTGAGATTGCACTAATTTTAATAGCGTTTTTTAACCATTTACGTGAAACTTGGACATCGTTTTGAAACTTTGTTTCAGGGGGGTTTTTAACTAGAGATTTAACTGGGAATTACTACAGGCACTCTAACACTCTTAACACGCTTGATCCTATCTTTCCTACCTCCGTTTTCGAACAGCTGCTCAGCGTCTGGCGGCGGTGGGCGCCATCTTGGGGGTAGCGGGGTCAGCGCTCTAGTCGCGCAGGACTCCCACCCTCCTCACCTAGCTATAAAATGTGCGTTCCCCCCAGACGGCGCAGCGGGCTGGCGCAGCGGGCGCGCCGGGCGCGCGCCGAAGCCGCGCCTAAGCCAAGCCCGTCTGCGCCCGTCCGAGCCTGGACCGAGCCCAGGGCCACCCCCCTTACACCTGAGTCTACAAAAAGGTTAGTCTACACAGCAAACGACCTGCACTACCTAAATAAAACCCTACACAAAATACACGACCCCCCCATATGCCAAATATCTGATCCTACCGGAGGGCCTTTTCTCTGCACTCTTTGCACAAATTGTAATTTGGCTATACCTACACCACAAAAATTGATACATGCAGCACTACTTAACGCTCGCTTGCTTCCATGTCACAAAATTGAAATATTAGAGCTGCTTAATACCCATGCCATCGATCTCCTATTTCTTACCGAAACATGGGGAGACAATGCATCTGGACCAGATTTTAGAGCTGCCATGCCAGAAAACTATTGTGTCTATAGACAGGACCGCATTTCTGTACATAAAGGCGGAGGGATTGCAATTATATACCGTAACAGCCTCCGCGTCAAAGCCATCGACCTAAAGCACAGGTGCTGTGAGGCACTTGCCTTCACGGTTACTCTTACCACGAACCAATCTTTCACAGGCACTCTTTTGTATCGACCTCCTGGCTCACGCACTACTTTTCTCTCACAACTCCATCAATTGAGTGAGTTAGCCGTGGATCATAAACACTTTACAGTTTTGGGAGATTTTAATTTTCATCTCGAATCCCAAACTGACAAAGACACTGACCAGCTTATTAGCGATCTGCTCTCAGTAGATCTTGTACAACTGATAACTGCTCCTACTCATAAGGCAGGACATACGCTTGACGGTATTTTTACCAACAATCCTTATATCATCAAGAACAAAATTCTTCCTCTAACATGGTCAGATCACTTTGCCATTCTATTTGATATTAAAACCAAATTGACAGCTTCTACAACTTCCTCTCAGAATCCCTACCGAACTGCCAGAGATTGGAAAAACTTAGATTACAATCAGCTCACTCAGATTCTCACTGACGCTTTCAGGGACATAGACAACGAAACTGACCCCAATAATGCCGCCACCAGATACACCTCCATTCTTGAAGGGGCATTTTCCGTACTCGCACCTTCCAGGACTTCCAAACATAATAGAAAGGTCCCTTCAGCCCCATGGTTTACTGAAAATCTTAGACTTCAACGACAACACTGTCGTAACCTTGAGCGCCACTGGCGCAAACACTACAATTCTTCAGACAAAATAATATACAAAGCTGCACTTCATAATTACAAGCAGAGCATAGCAACTGAAAAAAATATCTATTATACCACCCAAATAGATCAAGCTAGGTGCAGCATGAAGAAATTGTTTGAAGTCGTAAACCACCTTGCCGAACCTTCCAACCCTTCCCCTGAAACATCCCAAACACTTTGTAACAATTTGGCTGACTTCTTTTCCGATAAGGTCACATCTATATTTAAGGATTTCACTCCAAATTTCAACAATGCGGACCCACTAATTACTCAGACAAATTCGGTTCCCACTGCTCTCACGGAATTTACTGCTATACATCCACAACACATTCATAAACTAATTCTGTCAATTAAATCTGGTTCCCCACTGGACCCCTGTCACCCCTCCATACTTAATACTATTCCAGACATCATCACTTTACCCCTGACACACATTTGTAACACTATGTTTTCAACAGGTTCCTACCCCACTATTTGGAAAAATACTGTAATCAGGCCACTTCTCAAAAAACCGTCACTTGATCCTTCATTGCCATCCAGTTACCGTCCTATTGCATCCCTACCCTTCCCAGCTAAGATCTTTGAATCCGTCATGAATAAACAACTGTCTGACTACATTCAAAATAATGACCTCTTAGATGACACCCAGTTCGGTTTCCGACAAGGTCACGGGACAGAAACTGCCTTGATCAAGGCGGCAGATGAAATAAGGACCACGATGGATAATGGCGGACAGGCTGTCCTGATTTTGCTGGATCTATCGGCGGCTTTCGACACGGTCGATCATGCTACTCTGATCGGCCGTGTCGAGGCCATCGGTATCAAACACACGGCCAGAGACCTTATCTCATCTTTCCTGGCCGACCGCAAACAGGCAGTTAAGCTAGGTACCTTCACGTCTCCTACTTTCAGCCTTCCTTGTGGAGTCCCTCAGGGTTCCTCGCTAAGTCCGACCCTTTTTAATATCTACGTTTCGGACTTAGCGAGGGTAATCAAATCTTACAACATCAACCTAACAACATACGCCGATGACACCCAGTTGGTACTATCCATACACAGAAATGGACTCGAGGTTGCAGCAAATTTTAAGGACGGCATGAGGGCCATTAGCAGTTGGATGGCATCCAACTGCCTAAAACTTAATTCAACTAAGACAGAGGTCATGCTTTTTGGAAGCATTCAGCCTTTGTGGTCCCCCTTATGGTGGCCGGAGGAAATGGGAACTCCACCGCAACCTGTCTGCAAAGTCAGAAACTTGGGAGTAATATTTGATGATAAACTCCTTTTCCATCATCACGTGAACGCGGTAGTATCATCATCATTTAACATCTTAAGGAAAATAAAAAAACTGCTCCCATATCTACCCATGACTGCTGGAAAAACACTTATATCTACATTGGTGTTTTCACACACTGACTATTGCAACGCCCTTTTCCTCAACGCACAAAAAAAGATCATCTCTAAACTACAAATGGTACAAAATGCCTCTGCCAGAGTTCTTCTGGGCATCCCAAAATCTAGCTCTGTATCGTGTTACCTGGACCAACTGCACTGGCTTCCAGTCAGAAGTCGTACGAAGTTTAAAGCCCTCTGTATTGTCTATAAGGCAATACACAATATGGGACCTAAATTCCTTACAAGTTCTCTTAAGCCTCTGGCTTCCTCCAGAACGCTTCGTTCCAACACGGCCCATCTGCTTCAGATACCCAGAACAAGGAGAGTTAAATGGGGAGACAGATGTTTCACCATAGCAGCTGCTAAGCTATGGAACTCCCTTCCTTTGAATATAAAATCTAGCCCATCTCTTATCACTTTCAGAAAACAGCTAAAGACATGGCTGTTCTCTCAACGCTACGATTAATCACTATCTTTCTAATTGCTATCGAGAGTCCTGATTGTTGGCGGCAGCCCTTAGCCCTCAGCGCCGAGACACCCATGGGTAATTGTAGCACTTTAAAAATTGCATAAATAAATAAATAAATAAATAAATAGCTTTCTAGGTACAACATAAAAAGTACGAAACATTAAAATGTGCAACATGTCCTGAGGAGACTTTCCGTTGCAGCCACAGGGCATGAGGCACTGACCTCTATGGGAACCTTGGGGGTGTGCCAAGAGGTAGTGGAAGAGGTCGAGCCGAAACCTTGTGAGTAAGAAACGGTCATAAATGCTTTTAAGCCCTAGAAGGTAGGGTTCAGAAGTAGGCACTGTTTTCAATACGATGTACTTCCACACACTGGATATACACAACTTGTTACCCTCTCTATCACTTTGACGTGCTCTTAGAAAGACCTTCTTGGCCCAAACGAGGTCCTTTTTTTAAATTCCCTCGAGGTTTGTGTACAGGTCAGCTCTTCCTAACTTGGATAGGCCATCTCTTCTGTACTGAAGCCAGCGAATATGGCATGGTCGAGAGAGAGACAATCCCGTATAAAATCTTTACTAAGTGTATTATCTTGCTTGGACCAAGTCTTGAGACACAAGGCCAAAGGGTGGAAGGCCAGGTCATCAGCAAGAAAAGGCGTTCCCAGTTCCTCATGAACAACATAAGATGCAGTACTTTGCGGAACAGAGAGGACCCTTCTCAATACTCTGCAAAGCCCCGAGCTCAATGTGACCCCATATCCCACTCCCATAATTGACCTTTGCTCTGCATTTTGCTTGGTAAATTTTCAAGAGGGTCCCTATTTGTTTCCCACCCACTCTACTGGAAAAGTTTAAAACAGCTGCAGAGGCTTTCACTAGGTTCCCTTTCTTACGGTTAAGCAAGGTGCACTAACTCAAGGAGTCGTCAAACACTACTCCCAAATAGGAGAAAACATTTGTTTGAGGTATTGAAGGATCTCCTAAATTAAAAGTGGGCTGCTTTCCCTTTGCATAATATGATTTAGAGTGATTCATCGACAGGTCCAGCTCCTCCAGAAAAAGAGGCAAAAGAATTGAGAAGAAGTTGTAGGCCCCTTGCAGTCCTTGCCAGGGGGACTACATTGTCTGCATATAAGAGGACCAGGAGACTGTGCTTGCCTACCTGTGGGGTGTCTGCTTTTGTTGCTAGCAGGGCCTTCTCTAGGGAATTAATATACATATTGAAAAGGAAAGGTGCGAGGATACACTCCTGACACCCCCCCTCTTGATGTTAAACTGCGGGACACTCTCAAGTCCTTGGAGTAACGTACTACAGCCCTAGAATCATGATGAAGATCCCTCGAAAGCAAAATAATGTTATTGTCAATGCAAAGAGATGACATCAACTGCCATAGCTTGGACCTGTTCACACAGTCAAAGGCTGAGGACAGGTCCATGAAGGCTAGGTATATGGGGCAGGTACAAGCCACGGTATACTTGTTCAGGACAAGATGCAAATTTAGACACTGCTCCACAGTAGATCGACTGGGGCAAAAGCCGTATTAGATCTCAGATAAAAATTTACTTTCATCCACCCAGGATACCGATCTATCAAGATTCATGCATTCACCACAGAGTCCAGGTGGGAAATGGGCCTGTAACATGAACTGCTGTCCCAATCGCCTTTTTTAACTATCGGGACTTTAGTCGATAAAGCCCAGGAACCAGGATGGCCGACCCGGACTGAGGCATTATTTACGACAGTGAGGACTGGTGCCCAAGAATCTACATGTGGAATATAGAGGTCCGGCGGGTTCCCGTCTGATCCCGGGGCCTTTCTATTAGTCAGGCCTAGTATACTCGCTCTCACCTCTAGTTCGGAAAATACAAGATCCGCCTTGCCTTCCACCCTTTTCCGCCCCTCGATAGGCATGGAATCCGGCTGGAAGATGCCCTCAAAACTATGTACCCAATCATCCTCCGTGATGTGGGCATCCAATGAGTGAGCATTCTCTTCTGAGAGAAATGGGCTATTAATAATAGCCCAAAACTTAGAACTGTTTCGCAAAGCACTTGCCTCCACTAGGTCAGCCAAGGCCTCCTCCTTCACGGCGGACTTATGAGTTGCTAGCGCAGCCTTATATGCTCTGCGCAGGCCATTGACCACTACCATATCTCGGGGCTTATCGCTCAGAGCGTTTCTCAACTTCTTAGAGGCCTTGAACACTCTGAGTCAATCCATCTTGGGCCTGCTAGCTCCCTGCCCCCATCATGGACACTCAGTAACCTCCGTATGACAGCGGACATAGTACCAAAAGCACCCAAGATGTCTGAGGCACTAGCCTCGCTGTTGGGACAGGTGGCAAACACCCTACGACACTGATTTGCAAGAGACTCATAAAATAACGCTGGTTCTATACACTCCCATTTTAATCTCTTCCCTGCCTTGACTACTTTGAGAGGGGATCCTCCACCACCCGCCTCAGAACATCCGCATGCACGAGACCAGCCTGCTGTTATACAGCTATGATTATGATCACTAAATTTGCTTAGCTGAACCGAAAAATCCGTATCAGAAAGTAGACAGGGGTAGATATAAAGGTAAAGTCAATAAAAGTCTCACACCCTCTACCCATAAAAAGTGGGATGAATGTCTGTTTTCCCAGGGGCCAACTTATTCATGACTGGTGTTAGATGAAATTCAAGCAGGAGTGAATTAAGCTCCGTACCCTGAGAGGTATGTTCCATATGCAGGCCTGATTGTCGAGCACAACCCATGGCTTCAACTCCTCCTTGTCTAATATTCCCACACATATGGATGTTAAAATCCTGTTAAGAAGATGTAGTAACACTTCTGAACATTCAGGATGCAATCCCGTAGTACTGATCCCAGCTTTGTGAGATTATCCTCACTCTCATATATGGTTCCAACATTGTAGAAGTTCACCAAAAGGAGTCTACTCTTACCACTAGACAATAACAGCACCTATACATTGGGTGAGGCATGGAGTGCAGATACTGAGATGTCAGGGACAGCTATTGACACAAATGTTATGAGCTCTGCCTTAGCGCTCCCTCACAAGAAAGGGCTTGCTTCGACAAAGAGTGTTTTGTAGCCATCCAGGTGAAAATTGTTCTCAATGGCCCAGGTTTCCTGGAGGCATATGCAGTCAAAACATTTCACAATGGCCAACCACCCAGCATTGTCATTCTTACTTGCTAACCCTGCGATTTTCCAAGAAAGAAATTTACACCCTCTGTTCTTTCTCAAAACTTGTCCCTGGAGTTGAACATTTCCCTGTGGAGCGAGGATCACGGGATCTGAAGGACTTACACAGTGTCAATTGCAATCTTCCGACATGCTCAGTGGGGCAAACATGTTTACAGTGCTAACCATTATGGTCCTCTCCGTACGGGCCCCATAATCCTCCTCACAGGGCCGCTCAAGTTGGGTGTCCCAAAAAAGAATTACTGGGTCGGTAAAAGAAACTCAACGGGAGAGCCACAATTGCAGAGTTCCACCTCTTATATTTGGACTGCACCACTGAGCTTATAATGTGATTTACAATAGTTGGATTATTAAAATTAACAATAATACAATCCCCCTACCAAGATTTGTTGGTGACATTAACCCACTGTGTCCGGTGCACCATAAGAATTTGGTTTTCCATCCCATGACCAAAAGCAATGATAGAATTGAGCCAGTGCACTACCTTATTTTTTAACTGGTAAAAGTCTTCCTTGGTCCACGGTTCAAGGCGCGGTTTATTAGCAAATACCACAACAGGCGGGGTGGACTGAACAGAGCCCACACTGCGGGAAGAGGATATGACTTCCGGCCCACCACGCCTATCAGCATAACGATGCAAACCACCAGCATTGACACTCTTTGGTTGGGGAGGCTGTAAGGAGACAGAGTTCGGAGTGTCAACCCCCCTGTGGGTGATTGGGCGATCACATGGCTCAGGCCTAGTTATAGATGGTACTGTGGAGACTGATGCCACAAGGTTTGACTGCTGTGCTGCTGTGGATGCCGCTGCGACTCCTGCCCCCGTACCACTACTGTTGGAGCTAGAGATGGCAATCGGGATTGAAGGCCTAGTAGGGGGAAGGCTTGTAGAAAGAAAGGCATGGTCCCTTATCAGGGAGGCTGTTAATTCACTGAGGTTCTTTTCCAGGACAGTAAGGAAGTATAGAATGCGGTCCAGTTTGGTTTCCAAGGCTGACATTAAAGCTGCTTGAAACACGTCGAGTGAAATTGAATCCAAAATGGGCATTGCTGAAAGTGCTGCTGAGGTTGACTGAAGTCCAGTTTTCTTGCTACGTTTACATGGACCCCCCATTGATGGGCGCTTCCTCTTTGTGTCTCCAATACTCAGGCCATTATCCTGAAGCTCTCCCGGTCCAGACCCAAAAGCTGAAGCTAGAACTGGCGAGAGCGCGACACGCCGGGTGATGACTAGTGGAGAGAGAGGAACAATACCACCCACCTGGGATGGCGACAAGTCTACACGGTCTACAGATAAGGACTGGGGCCGAGATTGAGTTTCAACCTGTGCAATGGACAAGGAGATCAAAGCAGGACGGTGAACGCGATAAACGTCGGACGGCCAGTTCGATCTCCTTATCCAGAACCCCGGCTGTGCGCTGAAGAAAAGTGCGCATGGTACTACCAATGTGTGAAGGCTCTTTGCTTGTGGGACCTTGCACCACCCCGTTCCTACACATTGTTGGTGTACTTGCTCTTCTGGGAATAAGGGTATAGGCACCCAGATCAATCTGCACCCAACACGCTTAAGAATTAATATTTTCAGGTTGGGAACAGTGAGGCAGTTCAATCCACTAGATGATGCAGGATGCTGGGCTGGCTGGCTTAACCTAAGCGCTTCAAAATACCAGCTCCTTCACCACAGGTGCTTATAAAGCGCCTCCTGGTGCTAACGATGACGTCTGCAGCCGCGGTGAGGCCTGTAGAGTGTAGTCCCAAGATCAGTGGCAACCAACAGCAAGGTGAATAATTAAGGGCATCCCGCGCTGACGGAGTCTGCGGGAGCTTATAACGTGCCTCCTGGTGCTAACGATGACTTCTGCAGCCACACTGAGGCCTGGTTAGTGTAGTCCTAAGATCTGGTGCAACTAATAGCAAGGTGAGTAATTAAGGGCGTGGGAGTCATTTTTGGTATCATGACAAGCCCCACATTCCACTCCTGAAACAGGATTGATTAGTTGTTTTATGATGCTTCAAGAAATGTATAAAAGGACATTCAAAACGATTGTACTTTGGGTCAGTCCGCAGACATGTTTCTGTACGCGACACTCCTGGACTGCCGTAGTATTTGATTAAATCAACTGTTCCTGTTTTGCTAAATGCCTCTTGTCTTTGTCTTTCAAGGTAAATTCATATTTGAGCAACACAGTGCCAGAACCTGTAAAACTTAAAAGTGCATGTTCTACTTTTTAAATACATTGCACCCTGCCCTCTGCACTGTCCAGCGCTTAAAGTAGGGGTGATGTATATGTATTAAAAAGTAAGGTTCGGGCCTGACACAGGGTTTACTTTACCAGGTTGAAATGGCAGTTTAGTACTACAAAGACAGGCTCTACAATAGCTGACCTGAGGTTAACAGGCTAGTAAATGGGTGGCATACCAGTGCTGCAGGCCAACTAGTAGCATTTCATTTACAGGCCCCTGTCACTTTACTATGGACTTATAAGTAAATTAGGTATGCCAGTTGGCTATAAGTCATGTTTACCATGTGTTAAGCAGAGAGCTCAAGCACTTTAACATTGGTTAGCAGTTGTTAAGTCCGTAGTCATAAGGCAAACATAAACCAATTCTGCAAAAATAGGTGGAGTGAAAGCAAAACTTTTGGGGATGACCCTGCAGAAAGGGCCATCTTCAACACCTGCCCACATACTTTAGTGCCTTTTTGACTAATTCTAATATCTTATATCTTGACAGATCAACACGCTATTGCTGGCATATCTCTGATACAAACCAATTAATTGTCTCTGATTGAAAATGTGTTTTGGTGTCTTCAGTCTGATTTACTTTGCTAAAATATCTCACCTTTCATGAATAGTGGTATCTTTAGGTGTATATAGCTTTCTGCCTTATTTGGGAGAGACAACACCGCTGTTAATTGTTTGAAAATATAGCTCATAGGACGGGATTCCTTTGTACCCATTGTAATTGGTTGGATCCATGACGTATGGTTGCACAAGTACTGTTCTGTTCGACACTTTTTGGTGGCAGGTTGGTCTATTGTGGGTGAATGGGCCATGGTGAATGTTGGTGGACTAACTGGAATTAGCTATTTCAGGTTTAGTGGTGGTTACATCATTGATTATACATAGGAGTCAGTGTTTAATTTGATCCGGTGGGGCATCAGCACTTATTTTTGGGATCCGGCAATTATATTTACTGAGTGGAAAAGAGGGACAAACAAACAGGGAAAACAGAGGTAGAGAAAGATGGCAAAAATGTCACAAAGGGAGAAAACAGGAACATGCAAGAACAAGAAAAAGAGGTATTGAGTGTCTGGTAGTGGATTGAAGACTAACCGGCTTGGCATTCGGGGCATCAACATTTAATTGCACCATTAGCTGGCTTCTGAGCTTCTGGTTCTGGCACTCCTATTGGCACAAATTAGGTACTACCAGGAGATATAGAAACCTGTTGTAAAAATGCATGCTGTAATAATGCCCTTAAAACCAGACTTCTGGATGACTGGAATCCAGTCTAAGGGCACCATTAGGATTGCGGGCAGATCACCCCCACCCGGCCGGCGGTAGCTACCACTGCCCGGCAGGGGTGATCCGCCCACCATCCATACCTAAAAGACCCCCGCCACATTAGGATAGCAGGGGGGTCACTGGCGGACGGAAAGACCGTGTGCCATTTTTCCGCAAGTGGACTTGTCTACGGGGCGGAAAACATGCATAATATGGTGGCGGTGTCTGCAAGACACTGCCATCCATATTATGATGCAGGCAGCGATTGGCCTTACCATGGCGGAGACTCCGCCATGGAAAGGCTTGCAGTCTTATCTTGTGGGGCCCTTTGCAGGCCCCCAGGGAGTTGAAGGAGTGGGTGGCTGCAATTGGTGGGTACCTATGGTACCCCCCTACATTTGCATGCACAAGGTGTCAGGCACCCCGCGGTGCCTGTCACCTGGTGCATGCAAATGCACAACATGCATTCCCAGCATTGTGGTGGGCGGTGCTATGAGCACTGCCCACCACAATGCTGGGAATGGGGGATGCCACCACCACGGTGGCGGTGGCATCCTAATTGCAGGTGCAGGACTGCTGCACCCCTGGCGGACGGTCCCACATACCATTACAGTGGCGGGCGGACAAATGATGCCCTAAATTATTTGTTAAATGTCAATAAGGCTTCTCATTATGTATTTCCAATTAAAGAAGTAGGTGCTACATTTATATGTTGTCAACTTTCCATCATCCATTTGAATTGTGAACTGTGCAGCGCAATGTCCTGTTTTGCAACGATCATTGTATTTCAAGACCACTATATTTCTAAATATAGAAATGTGCGGCAGTAATTGAAAGTGCTTTTAGTAGGGCACAGTTTTCGCAAGATCATGTCAGCTGGAGCTCAGTAGATGTTGCTTCCCGGTTAGTATGTGAGACACTATATTTTTCTTACAAGCTCCTAAGGTTTAAGTTGTGAAACAAACAGAATGTGCAATAGGTGCCTTCTCTTTCCTCCAAAGTAAGGTGACAGTAATGTGCTTCCTGCAACTCATTTTGCTTGTAAGGTATTATTGTCGATGCTTTTAGACATCCTCCAAGTAGCTTTAACTGGGGCCAGCTTAAGTTTGATCATCTGCAACTTTGAAATATGGAGGTCAGATAGATGTTTTCTTGCAACAACATTATTGCAGATAACATCAGAGTACAGAGCAGGGATTACCCGTGTTCTCTTGGAATATAGCTATCTGTGGGGGAATAATTGGATTTAGCTCTGGGACCTTGTACTCCTTTATCCCCGGTAATGTACAGTGACAGAAACATTATAGGAGAAACCTGTGGAGCATGAATGCATTTCAAGAAGAATTACATGTCTCTGAATCAATATAGGTAAAAGAAGGAATAACTAGCTAGAACACCTCCAGGCACATTGATGAATGCTGCCCCCTATTACTGTACTGACACAGTAGTATATTATTGTAGACTTTGAGTGGAACGAAATACTCCTGCCAACGTAAGAAAATATTGTCAACTTTATTGCTTAAAATATTCAGTAGTGTGGCAATTGCTTATTAACTGTGTATGACAAAAAGAATATTTTTACTACACCGATCGATCCGTGCTGCGGTTTAATTTGATAAAGTATGGTCCTTTGTTTCACTGATAGCACCAACATTTAGGAGGTTTGATTAACATGTATTTGCCATTGTTTATATTATAGAATACGATTAGAATTATAACTCTGTCGAAAAACAAAACCATGAAGACTTCAATTCTCTACATTGTTTCCTATCCTAACAATTCTTTATTAATGGACATCAAATGAAAAACTAGGGGCAGATTTATGTTAACTGGCGCATCCCCAGGGATGCGCCAGTTAATGTGCGCCACAGTGCGCCACAGCTCCGCCACCCATGGTGCACCGCATTTACAATGCAGCGCACCATGGGGCAAAAACGGCACAGATGCGTGACGCATCTGTGCCGTAAAGGTGGGGCATTGCTGGAGTTGCGTCGCAAGCGCGACGCAGCTCCAGCAAGGCTTGGGGGTGCCCCATCTTCACAATGCTGCATCAAGACCTACGCCTGCTTCAAGCAGGCGCAGGGTTTGACGCAGCATTGGCCTGAAAGTGACTGAGTGAAATCTTATAGATTTCACTCAGCCACTTTCAGGAGGCGTTCCTGCGCAGGAACGCCCCCCCCCCCCCTGCGCAGGAACGCCTCCTTATGGCGCAGGGCTTTACAACGTGACGCATCTCCTAGATGCGTCACGTTGTAAATAGGGCGCATTGTTTGCGCCGCCGTTGCGTCAAATAAAGTGATGCAATTGCGGCGCAAAGAGGCGCAAGGGCCTCATAAATCTGCCCCCTAGTGTTTTTAATAGAAACATCTCTGTAATGGTGACATATAACCGAAATAATTCTCTTCTTTTTAAAGTAGTACATTGAGAGAAATTGTGCCTATACTTGAGCTTCATTCGGGGTGTTTGTGTATGGCCCTCGAGAGAAAAAAAATAGTTTCTGTCCAAGGGAAACATTTCTCCTGTGATTGTTGTTTACCTATTATACTTACATTTTGTATTTTTTCTTCCCTTTTAGAAAATGGAGAACTGATGATATGCAATGTATGAACACTGGTATTCACATATGTTTACGCCTATGTTTGGCGCACATTTCAGACTTTTTTTCCAATTTAAAAATAGTTCTGAAAAGTACTTACAGCCATTGTTATTTCTGCAAAAGCAAATTCAAAAGTTATGCATTTCATAATATTGAAATGAAATTTGTAGTTGTGTTAGAAAACGTTTGTTTTCTCTCCACAAGGACGAGACTCACCATGAAGAATCCCTTGAATTCTGGAGGTCTCTTAGCCCTCCCCCAAATTATCATTTTGTCTGACTTTGACAGGATTAAATTCTCAAGAATATTTGGGAGTAGAAAATAGCTGTAAAATATCTTTAGATTGACAAATAAAGGGGGATATTCTCAAGAACGGGCGATAAATATCGGCAACCTAGATTACCGCAATTTTACATAAAGCTATCTATCGTGGGAAACTAATGCTGTGTTAACAGCGTATTCTCAACATGCCTGCAACAGGCGATAGTTTCCTCATAACGCATCAGATGTCTGCGTTACCGGGACACCGATAAAAAAGGAATCCGGAACGTGAAAAAAGTGGGGATGGGCCCAACAGCGATAAAAATATCAGCGGTAAGCAGTGCCAGGCTTGCTATTCTTACATCAGGCGGGAAAAATCACCATGAAAGCTGCAAAACAACCAACAAAGAAAAACCAAAACCCAAACAACAGAGAAGCACCATGGAGGAAGCTGGAGCAACTACGGAGGCCAACCAGAACCCCGCAACCCCCCCCCCCCCCGAGGACCAGCCAGGGACTTCGGGGAAGGAGAAGGGCAAGGAGAAGAAGAAGAGGAAGCCGCGATTCAGTCCGCAGGAAAACAAGATCCTTACAGAGGTGATAGAAAACCACCAACAACTGTTCATCACCTCCACTGTGTCATTGGCAACCAAAAATGCAATATGGCAGTCCATCTTGGCCAAGGTGAATGCAGTCGGAGTGAAGAGAAGGGAAGTGGATGACTGCAAGAAGCGCTGGAATGATGTGAAACGCAAAACCAAGCTGAAACTCGCTAACAACCGAAAAGCAGCAATGCAGACTGGAAGTGGGAGTCCAGCTCCACAGCAGGAGCTGGATGAAATGGAGGAAATGGTGTCCACAGACATCAGTAGGGAGATGGTGGCAGGAGTTGGGGGACCGGATACTACTCAACATGACCTGACCCAATAGCAACAGGGTGAGTAACGACCAGGGTCTGGGGGCCGGTAGGAGATGGGCACAATGGCACACATTCACAATTAAATATAGGACAGTGCACACCCACAATGACTCTCGATCATGTCCCTGATCTCCTTGGCATACAGCAGCACACATAGACACCAGCAAGTATGCCCCTGTCGACAATGTGCCCAGAGGGGGCCCTCCCCACACATCACTAATCTCACAACAAACCCATGCACATGTGCTGAACCACACTGATAATGCAAGTGACACTGCATGACGATTAGCATGGCTGCAGTCCAATTATCATGACATAGTGCACGTCACAACACTGAGGTGACTGAGTGTGGACCACATCCATAAAGGAGAAGGTCACTCTCTGACACATCCACGTGCACAAACAACCTCTGACGTCATCCCCCTTACGTCCATGTTGCTCATGTTGTGGGACTTGAGTCACAGGGTGCATCTCTGCATCAGGGTGGTTCTTATCTGACCCCAAATGACCCCCGAAAAGTCATATTTGACCCAAATGACACCCGAAATGTCATATTTAACCCAAAATGACACCCTGTTGTCTTTATTTGTACACCAATGACAGGCTTCATGTAATTCTTTTGTACACATGTCATACGCTGATGGGTGGATTACATACTACATTTGACACCCTGAAATGGCATTTTGAATCCGTGACACCCTAAACAGACTCTCTGTACAGAGGTGACATACCCACCATGTATTTGCTATTTGTGAGATTGTTAGCACTCAATGTTGCAATTACACTTGTCATAGTGATGTGTTAAGGCAGAGGACTGACATGCACACAGGGAATGTGTGTTGCAATGAATTTATTTGCACATGCTGGAAATGTGGTCATTTTGTGCTGGTCCATGATGGCTAAGGACAGTCACAATGTGACATGCTCATGCGAAGAACTTGTTAATTATTGTGTTCCTTCGGGCTATTCCTGCTGCAGCTGCAGTGGGGTGTGGTCCACCTGCCTCATCTTCCTCATCATCGTCCGGCGGGCTGCCACTTCTATCCATGGGGCATTGGTGTGTACACATATGTTGTGCAATACATAGCATGCAATGATCATCCTGCACACTATTTCTGGACTGTACAGGAGTCTTCCACCTGTGATGTCCAGGCACCTGAAAAGTGACTTTAACATGCCAAATGCGTGCTCAATAATGCCCCTGGTGCGTTTGTGGGCCACATTGTACTGCTCCTGGGCCGCGGTGTTCGGGGCTCGGAGGGGTGTCATCATCCACGGGCAGAGTGCATATCCTTGATCACATGTGGGAGGTAAATGAGATTAGTGTAAATTGGTGCTTCTGCATGCTGTGTTGGCAGACTTACAAGTTTTGTGGCGTGTGATTTGTGTGACTTTAGGATGCATGTTTTCCATGTGTTGCTTCTGGCAAATGTGCGTGATCAATGTGTATTACATAGCCACACAGCTGCTCCTCCCTGCCCCGAGCCAATTTACTTGTGTCCGCTGCACTGTTGCATCACTTGCACTCCTACGGCACACCATTGTCATGCCTGTCTGCGTATGTCCGCAAGCCTGACAACAACACTATAATGTTGGCCATTGAAGGAGGGCGGCTACGTGTGTGTAGGCCTATGGTATGGATAGAGAAGACACAGATGTAGAGTTCAGGCCTGGCTGAACTCGCGCTGCGATTGAGGCTAGGCCTTTGGCTTATGCTGCGGCAATGAAGATACACACACAACAGTTGGCATGTATGAGCCAGGATAATGAGCGGTCTTGCGCTCCTTTATTTATCCATTCAGGCGAGCCCGCCCTCTGGGTGCATGCTACATTGCAACATTGTCGATTAAGAGCCGGGTGGCGTTGACACTGCAACAGAGACACACGCCAGCCAGCCCTGAACTGAACCACGCCCTGAGCCCAGAATTGAACCATGCCCAGAGCCCCGGCTATTTCTTCACACTCCTCACATGCCCATGAGTGGGTTGCCGCCGTGGCGCTGGGAAGTCGGAAGTTCGGGTATGTCTCCAGACGTTCCACCCAGGCTTTCCAGCGGCCTGCCTGGGACTGAGGTGGCCCTGTGACTGTGAAGGGTTCTAGTGTCATTACAGAAGACATGCTGTTGGCTGCTGGAGGTGGATTTGTGGGGTAGCCCCACAGGGCGATGATTTGCCCTGCACTGAGGTACGCCCACCTGAAGAGCTGAGCGGGTGCCTGCGATTATGCAGTAGGCCTGGAGGCTGGACGGTGACTTGTGGTACACAGAGGCAGTGGCACCTGAGGCGCTGTGACCCGCACAGGCCTACCGTCACATAGTGATGACTTGCGGTGCACTGAGGTAGGCCCACCTGAAGAGCTGAGCGGATGTGCAGCCTGCGATGATGCAGTAGGCCTGGAGGTCTGGACTGGATTTGATTTGTGTGAGATCTGCTAGACTGCAGTGTAGGCCGAAGCAGCAGCCAGCACACACAGAACACCATGGTGCAGTGCAGATGGGTGCCCTGGTGGCCTGTTACGCAGAAGCCAGCGAACGCCTGAGGAGGCTGCCAAGCTTTCGGGCCTCAGGCTTGAAGATTGCACCTGCATGTGGTAGGCCCTCTTGGAGACACGCCAGTGGCGGCAGGTGAGCAGTGAGGCCTGGGTGCGCAGGGGCGGGCAATCACCACTGGGCCTCGGACAGGTCTGGGGACCAGCGGGCTGGGGTGCAGCAGGCACACAGGATCGGCAGGCACCGCTGGTCACAGTGGCGGCATCGTGGCAGGGTGAGGGGCACTGCCCTGGCAATCACGCCCCTGCATGCGATGATGAGATGCGCACCAAGTGACGTGTGATGTAGCGACCTCATCGCCGGTGTAGATTTGTCCGTTGAAGGAGGTTGGCCACGTGTGTGTAGGCTTATGGTCAGGATATGGCGGATACAGAGACACACGCAGTAGTTACTTTGGTTACCATCCCGGAAGTGAACCACACCCAGAGCCCCGGGCTATTTATTCACACTCCTATGCTGGACTGGTGTACACCGGCCAAGCCCACTATGCTTACCCTCACAGGGGGGGCGACATAGATACATGTCCAAGGTCTTCCCCACTGCCTGAGGTAACATGGTTGCGTCCTCTGTCCATGACACTACGAACACCAGCAGTATATGTCCACATGGACATGTCTGTGCTCTGCATACTCAAGACTGTCCAGCACATCACCGCCACACTTGACATTGTTGACATTCTTATTCATGGGTCACTTGCCTCCTTCGCGCATTCTTAGTTCCCACCTCTCCCCACATTCTGCAATTGTGTGGCCGAGGGGCTATGCCTTTGTGGATGGTTTGTCTACATGTCTGGCCCCTGTTACCACAGTTACTTATGTTGCCGTGTCTGGTAGGTGGGCATGTTGTTTGGCATGTTGTATGTGATTTTGTTAAATGTGCATTCCTACAGTTGTGAGTTGTATGATTGTGGAGTTGAGGTGTGTGATGTGTTCCGTTGGTACTTACCAACAAGCAGTCCATTTCCATAGGTGCCATCCTGAAATCGCTGGCTGATGATGTACTGTTGGAAGATGTAGGAATCATGCACACTGCCTGGATAGTTGGCGACAACATGGGTGAACAGACCACGGTGGTCCACTATTGCCTGCACATTGATGGAATGCGTGTACTTTCTGTTGCAGTAATTGTGTGCAGTGTTGGCAAGGGGCACAAGTAGGACATGTGTGCAGTCAATTGTTCCAACACGTGCAGGAAGCCAGCTATGGCGTAGAAGCCTTGCTTGGTCTCCAGCTGTTCCTGTGCAGTATGGGAGAAGTGAAGGTGCTGGGGTATCAAGCTGATAATGGCATCCAAGACAGGTGTGAGGAACTTTGATAGGGCTGGCTGTGAGACTCTGGCAGTTGTTGGTTGGAAGGTACCAGAGGCCAACAAGTGCAGCAAAGCCAGCAGCTTTGTCTGCGGAGGGATGTTGGCTGTCCGCTGTGTTGGTACCGTCAGCCTGTGGGTAATGTGAGTCAGGATGCGAAGGATGGTTGTCCTTTTGAGCCTGTAGTGGGCAATTACATCCTCTGGCGTTAAGTCTCTGAGGCTGGTGCATTTTCGGAAGGTCCGCTGTCTTGTTCTGCGCTGCCTCGGTGGTAGTCCTGGGAGGGGTAGCCCAGGGGTGGGGGTGGTCCTAGGGGCCCTCTTGGGTCTCCAAGCTGCATGATTAATAGCTCCATGGCATCTGTTGGTCTTCAGATATGGCTCTGGCTGAGCTCCCTTTCTACTGCAGGTTTTCGTCCTACTTAAGACCAGAAAAAAGCAGGTCTTAAGTCCTTGCTGCTAACATACCTTATCACCTGTTTTTAGACCACATTGCTGATCTGGCTGGTCGTTGAGAATATCGCGAAGTGGTGTTATCGTGAGTTTTTGGTTGGCAATGCCTACTCTGCATATGATTAGTGTTAGTTGGCTCTGTCAGACTTGGTGATATTTTTAGCGGCAGCTATCACAGGTAAACTGACTATGTCGGCTGTTCGCGCAGGCTTGTAAATAGGGCGATAAATCTATTGCCACTTTCGTGGTGGAAAAGTGTTGCTAAATTGGCGATGAGTCCTTGAGAATATGTCCCAAAGTGTTTTATGGGGTTAGTTGACAATATGAACATTGATTTATTACCGACTATTCATTTGAAAGAATAAGACTCACCAAACTCCTTGCTTCTTCGCCATCATTACATTAATCTGGATTGGTGCTTTGCTTGGACACACTACACTCAAAAGGGGAGTACCCACTCATCCTTTACATGAATGTGTGTATTTCTGCCAGAAAATAGTCCTGCATTGTGCACTTATATTGTCTTGCAATGTACATTTACAATTTACTTGCACAAATGCCACATTTAAATTAGATGTAGCCTGTATTCAATTACTGCGATTTCGTTCTGACATCCCAGTGGCTTCTGAAGACTTCCCGAGAAGAGAAGCCAGACCAGGGGAAGGAGACAAGTAAGGTTCCCACAGGAGAGTTGTGGAATTCAAAGTTTTTTTGGGATTCCACAAGTAATGGTGGTTTTATGTTGCATTTATAGTGTCAGGAGGACGTTTCCTCCACAGATGAAGATCCAGTTTGCCTGTGCTAGTGGCATGAATTGTGAGTCACATCTCTGACCAGACTGCGCATTACTACAGGTGAGGTGTTGCACGCTAGGGAAAGAGTCTGTATTATCATTACACGCACTTTAATTATTCCTATTTTAATTAGATGTATCCTCCCCAACAGGTTGCTCCCCTCCTTTAATTGGTACCCTGTCCTGAGAAAGACGCACTCCTAAGATTCTAATAGGCTTCTGTCCCTGCGTTGGGTTGAAACATTGACAATCGTCAGCTTTTCAGCCTGGACTGAATACATTATCAACAGAGAGGCAATATTGACTCAAACAATCACCTCAATGCTATGGATGCAAACAGTTTGACATAACAGACTGGCTCACTTCAATGTCCTATGACCACTGCTGATTAAAATGTAAGTGATTATGCTATGATTCTCCCTTCTTCTTCTACCACATACACACGACTACTTCTGCGGAACTTTTTTTGCACACAATGGAGCAACCATCTATATATATAAAAACGAATGTATGTCTGTCTGTCTGTTTGTCCTTTATGCATTACTACACCATTCATACAATCACAATGAAACGTTGGGAATTTGTTGAGTACACACCCGCGAAAGTTTCTGGCATAACATTTTTTTAAATATCGGCCCCCCTGGGCCCTCATAATCTTTCGAATACTGATGTACGCACCAGATGGAAAAACAACAAATCGTGTATCCACAAGCACTCAAATAAATAAATAGAATTAAAACACCATTCATCCGATCGCCATGAAACTTTGGGAAGTTGTTGAGTACACGCCTGCGAAGGTTTCCGGCATAATTCTTTTTTTTAAATATCGCCCCCCCCGGGCCTTCATAATCTTTCGAATACTGATGGATGCACAGGACGGAAAAACAAAAAAAGTGTATCCACAAGCACTCGAATAAATAAATAGAATTAAAACAGCATTCATCTGATCGCCAGGAAACTTTGGTAAGTTGTTGAGTACACTCCCGCGAAGGTTTCTCGCAATTATTTTTTTAAAATATCAGCCCCCAGGGCCCTCATAATCTTTCGAATACTGATGTACGCACCAGACAGAAAAACAAAAAATCGGGTATCCACAAGCACTCAAATAAATAAATAGAATTAAAACGACACTTTAAAATGTTTTCCATATTAAAATGAATAGGTTTCAATACAAATGACACAATGTAAATTGAATGTTATCATAACGAGTTTCCTTGAATTTCCTTTCTTCGGAGATCGCAGCAATGCGTGACGGGTAAGCTAGTTACATATAAAACACGTATATCTACTGTTGATTATCAAAGCAATTGGAAATATCTGCATTCAATTGTGTCTTTTTTTGTGATGTGATCTTTGTGTACTCTTCCCCCTACAGAAATTATACTGATTCCTTTCTCCAAGACTGAAAATCTTTGATCAATTGTGCAGGATCAGGATATGCTAATTAATTTTGTTTATCCTAGTTTTATTTTGTCTGCTAGGACCATTTTATTTCCCGTATTGCATTGTCTCCAGGTCATTCGGGCGTGTCGGTTACCCCATTATTTTGTAATGACTTCCCCAGAATAGCCAAGTGTTCAAAGTTTCGCTCTGGCTTCAATAGAGCCCACAACAAACATATTTAGGGGCTATTCACAAAGTGCAATACTTACATACTACAAAATGTGATTCACAAACCTACATGTGGAGACTTTAATCTCCATTGCTCCTATAGTTTCTCCCAATGTGTGTGAAAATCTGTGTACAAATAGATTTACGTTTTAGTACTACATATGGGAGGAACATGGCTGAGTGAAGAGAAAATAGGAATACCTACTACTAAATGGGAAGGGATTAATGAGGGTTTAGGAGGGGCTTCGGGAGGTATATGAAAGGATTAAGGCAGGGCATGCAAATCAAATGCTCACCCCACTACCAAAGAAGTAATCCCACTTCTATTAATAAACTACACTTCTAAAGTTACTACTATCAAAAAGTACCCAAACAGTTGTAAACGTACTTCGGCCCATCCTTGAAGTAAGGTCAGTGCCACACATGGCCAATTCCAGGTACTACAACACATTCTCATACATCAATGGAAACAGGCAGGGGGCGTGGCTAGCAGGCTACGATGGCGGACGGAGTCTGCTAGAGCTCCGGTGCCGCCGGGGCTTTACCATCCTGAAAGGAGCTTCTGGGGGGGCAAAAACGGTTCGAAGCAGGCGGCCTGGAGGTCGCGGAGTCAAGTGGAACCCCCGACCCAAGTTTGGAGGAGCGGAGATGAAGTCCGGACGGAGGAGCGCCTGAGTCTTTTGCGGCCTCCCTCCTCGTGGCGAGCCGGGGACGAGGTTTGGGAACGGGCCCGAGGGACTTCGGGCACTTTTGACCGGAAGTGCCGCGCCCGGACCGGGAGGTGCAGTTGAGCGCCCGGAGACTTGACCGGACCGCCCGGGTGCCCCGCTGTGAAAGAACTGTCCCGAGGCCGGAACGACCTGACTGCAGGGGGCGCCTGACACTGACACGGCCTGGCAGACCCTGGGTGCCGGAGGGAGACGCAGCAGCGACACCGCTGAAGGTAGGGAGGCAGGGGCGACGATACCTGGACACTGCTCTGCACGGCGCTCCCCCCCGACCCCTCTGTCTCCCCAATCCTTCCTCCCGGGCGGCTTGCTGGATCCGGCTGCGTCCCTGAATGCCTGGGGGCCTGTTTCCAGCCATAGCCTGACCGAGAAGCCACGCTGCCACCGAAACGGCCCTGGGCTGCGCCAGAACCCTGGACACTGAGGCGCATTGGACACTGCGGAGAGGGGCTGGCCGGAGCGAGGGCCCTGTAGGTGGACCCCCGGGGTGAGTGGACGCCGCGCGGCCACCGAGACGGCCTGGGCAGCACTAGAACCCTGGGCACTGAGGTGCATTGGACACTGCAGAGAGGGGCTGGCCAGAGCGAGGGCCCTGTAGGAGGACCCCCCAGGGTGAGTGGACGCCGCGCTGCCACCGAGACGGCCTGGGCTGCAACAGAACCCTGAGCACTGAGGCGCACTGGACACTGGAGAGAGGTGCTGGACAGAGCGAGGGCCCTGTAGGAGGACCCCCCCAGGGTGAGGGTCAGGGGGCACGAGTACAGGCGGGGACGCCTGAAGTTATTGGCGACATTCTGTGGGGCACTCTCCTGGCACGGCTGAACATATCTGACCTGTACCGGCCATGGGACGCAAAAACACCAAACCACCGGACAGCCGAGAGGGACCCAGCACGGTTGTGACCACCCGGACAATCGCAGCGGAGGAGGCTCACCCGAAGACACCCAGCCGGGGCCCCGGAGGGGACCAACAAATGGACAAACTAGACCTAATTTTAAAGGAGATCCGAGACTCTAGGATGGTGATGGAATCACAACTGGGTACCCTGACTACCAACCTCTCTTTACTCAAAGCTGATCACACTAAATTGGCCGACAAAGTCAAAGACCAAGGATTGGCGATAGCAGATATAACACCGACGGTGTCGGACCACTCGGCCTCTGTCCAACAGCTGAAGCAACAGGTGGTGTCCCTGATGGATCGAGTGGAGGATGCGGAAGGCCGCAATCGGCGGAATAACGTTCGCGTCATAGGCCTGCCGGAACGGAGTGAGGGGGCCCGCGCGACCGAATTCATGGAACAGTGGTTTCGCGACTATGTGGCCCCAGAGGGACTGTCGTCAATGTTCTGTGTGGAGAGAGCGCACCGAATCCCCACTGGGCAGGTCAAGCCTGGCAGGCCACCGCGCCCGATGATTGTGCGGATACTCAATTATAGAGACACTTTGCTGCAAAAGGCTGGAGAAAAATCCCTCATAGAGTTTGAAAATCGGCGCATCTCCCTGTATCCAGACTATACTAATGTGGTACAGAAGCAACGATCATCGTACTTCGAGGTTAAGAAGAGACTCCAGAAGGCCAAGCTGCGGTATGCTCTGCTGTTTCCGGCCCGCCTCAAGATAGTGTACGGTAAGAAGACGCACTTCTTCGAAAGTCCCACGGACGTGGAGGAATGGCTCGAGGTGATGGACATTGAAGGGGACCAGACCAAAACCCCAGAAACGTCGGCGGCTACGTCCCAGCGAGACCCGGAACAAGCGGAGGAAACATCCCTCACCTCGGGCATGGAGTCGGGATGCAGGAGGCCCTCACGAGAACAGCAGGAAGAAGAGAGGTGGGGAGCCGTCGATCTGGTGGGCAGCTTCAGGGAAGATCGGGCTGCTATTAATACGGACACGGACGATAGCACGATCCATTCGGACTCTGAGCACAGTATGGTACTGTTCCCGACGGTGACGCCCAGAGCTGCTGATGAACTGCTGGACAACGGGCGCGAGTGAAGGCCGGCGGAGACGGGCACTACATACCCTAAAGCCCACTGGTATCCTTTTTATGTTACCTGCCGAATGGCAGCACACACAAGGGTGGGTGGAGGGAAGGTGTGGGTGTGAGACTGATACTGCGAAGTACTGTTCACCTGTGAGGGACGGGACAGACTATTGGTACCTCGCAAATGAGACTTTGGTAGAGACTAATGCAACATAGAATGGGGTTCCGAGAGAATTTGACACTGGAGAGGGACCCCCCAGAAGGCATTCGGAAGTAGTATCCTGATATTTACGCCCCTGGCGGCGCCGTTGAGCCGGCGGCACCAAACTGAATGGACAAGTGGGTTAGATCTGTGCCTGGTAGCCCCCCCCACTGGCGAATGCACACATCTTTGGTTGGTTCTGTTGCAGACTTTCTTGTTCGGCTCAGCAATGTTTTCAAGCTGTGCCAGGTTAGTTTTGTTCGGGGGAGGGTTAAGGTACGTCTCCTGGCAGGCTATTGTGCCGTGCGATATAGGGTGCATGGCGTCATACAGTGATTATACCTGGGTCCGGTCATGGCTGAAACTATAGCGAGGTATAGGCTGACAACCTGGAATGTGTGTGGGCTTGGGGCTATACAGAAAAGACACCGGATTCATGCATTCTTATTACGTAATCACGCTCAAATCACCTTCATGCAGGAATCGCACTTGACTGTGTCCGAAGCAAATACCTTACGGAAAAGATGGCGGGGAACTGTAATTTCCACTTCCTACTCCGCTTTCTCCAGGGGGGCTACTATTTGGGTGCGCCATGGTACCCCCTTTGTAGAACAGGACCGGAGGGTGGACGAGCAGGGGAGGTATGCCCTGGTGAAGGGTACACTGGACGGCACCCTGGTGGTCCTGGGCAGTGTCTACGCCCCCAATTTCGACCAGGACACATTCCTCGCTGGGATTGGTCGCGCGCTGGCAGACTGGGTGGACATTCCCTGGATCCTGGGTGGAGACTGGAATATGGTATGAGATGTGGGGTTAGATAGGTCACACCCTCCACTACAACTGACGGGAATACATAGAACGACAGACATGTTCCAACACTGGCTGGATGGATGGGGACTTGTAGACGTGTGGCGTGCACTACATCCAACTCACAGGGAATACTCTTACTACTCGCCAGTACACGACCTACACACACGACTGGACAGGTTCCTGTGCTCTACATCTCTGCTGTCCAAGTGTTCCTCAACCGAGTATCTGGCTAAAACCTTCTCGGATCACAGACCACACACACTTGATCTGCAGTGGGGCAGGGTGCCGTCCCCGGTGCCGACCTGGAGGCTCGACCCGCGGCTCTTGGAAGATGGCCCCTTCCATAGGTTATTATCAGAGGCCCTAGATAACTACTTCCGGGAGAACTGGGACACGGAAACGTCCAATTTGGTGGTGTGGGACGCCATGAAAACGGTAATACGAGGGGCGGCCATAGGCCAACTGGTGGGAGCCCGGCAGGAAATCCACAAGAAACTGTGTGAGGTTGAGGGACGGTTGAAAATCCTGGAGAGGGAGGCAAGCGTGGATCCCACCCGAAAGGGGGATCTACAGACTAGCAACATAGAACATGCGGAGCTATTGGAAACATTACGGGTCATAGACCACAAAGAGTACGTACGGCGACAGCAGGCTGAAGCGGACAGATCCGGGGCTCTGCTGGCCCGCCTGGTGAGAGACCGCCCTGAATCCCCGGTTATCACACAGGTTCGAGACGGGTCGGGTAGGCTGGTACACACACAGACCGAGATCAACACAGCATTCCGGGACCACCTGAGAGCCATGTATGCCCCTCTCCCCACGACTGCTGCTGGGGAGGTCGGTGACTTCCTCCGGGATCTGCCTCTTCCGACCCTGACCAGGACTGACCGGGAGGGGATGGCCGGTCCTATTACTCAGCAGGAAATTCGGACTGCACTCCAATCCCTTAATCGGGGCAAAACGCCGGGAATGGATGGACTCCCGGTGGAGTTCTACCAGACTTATTCTGACACCCTGGTGCCTGTTTTGGAGGCCGTATACAAGACGTCGTATGAGACTGGACACTTACCTGAATCGACGATGCAGGCCCTAGTTATCTCCATTCCTAAACCTGGTAAGGATGCACTGGAGCTGACCAACTATAGACCCCTCTCGATGCTCTCCACAGTGTATAAGATACTCAGTAAGGTTATAGCTCTGAGAATACAGGCCCGACTCCCTGCTCTGATCCACCCAGACCAGTGTGGTTTCCTCCCCGGACGGAGTACCTCCCAAAACACGCGGAGACTCCATTATCTAATGGCTGCCTCACCGCCAGACCTGCCCAGGGCGGGTTGCGTCGCGCTGGACCTCTGACAGGCATTTGATTCCCTGACATGGCCGTTAATGTTCGAAGTGTTACGACGCTTCGGCTTCCCGGATTCCCTGCTTCAAATGATACGACTGCTATATACAAACCCCACGGCTAGGGCGCGTACCGGCAGACACATCTCGGACAGCTACCCCATCTTTAGGGGCACCCGCCAAGGCTGCCCACTGTCGCCCCTGTTATTTGTACTGACGCTGGAGCCCTTAGCGATCGCGCTCAGGACTCACGCGGAGAGAGTGGGCATCTCCATAAGAGGGAGCCACAATTTGATCTCAATCTATGCAGACGATATCCTGCTATACTTCCGAGACTTGGAAGGGGACCATGCGCCGATAGCGGCCGCACTTGACCGCTTCAGAGCTATGTCCGGATTGGCCGTTAACCCGGCGAAATCTACAGGATTCTATTTCAGGGCACTACAGCACCCCCCACATATCCAATTTGGTGGATACTTGATTCCGATAGCGCAGTCCACGTTTAAGTACCTAGGGAATAATGTATACAGACTACCCGAGGACCAGATCGAGGGGAACATACGAAGAGCCATTGCTGGTCTGCGCGGTAGTGTGGGATTCTGGACGTCGCTACCCCTAACAGTCATGGGTAGAATAGCCGTCTCTAGGATGGTGATGCTCCCTCGTATACTGTACTATTATGTCAACCTACCAGTTCTTATCCCTCAACAAGACTTCAATACGCTGAATACGCTCCTTACCACGCTGGTTTGGGGGACCGGAAGGAGGAGAATTAGTCTCCGGAAACTGCAACTGAGTACCAAACGGGGAGGTCTGGGGGCGCCAGACTTCCGGGGGTACTATTATGCGAGCCAGCTTCAGTGGCTGGCGAGATGGATTGCAGGTAGGGATATGCACGAGATTGGCCTCACGTCTGACAGACTGGCGCGGGGCGAATTACACTCTCTGCTCCTGCCTGGAGCCAGGATCCCCCGGAACTGCCACCCTCTACTACGCACTGCTCTACTGTGCTGGAGGAAAGCACTGGCGTACACGTCAGAGGCCTCGCCCTACGCTGACAACATACCTCTGCTGGGCGTGCCGACGCCGCAAGGACGACTGACACGAACCAGACTGCAACCCTGGACAGACACAGGGGTGGACACGGTGGGGGATCTTTTCGGGGACGACACACTATTGGATCATGACTCCTTTCTACGCGTCACGGGGGCACCCCCGAGACTATACATCCTACACGCCACACTGTTACATTATGTACAAACTAACTGGGCCCCACAGCGAGTTAAACCTCCACAGCATGAACTAGTTCACCTGCTTTATTACATGGGTAATGGGGGACGCCTGGTACACTGGCTCTACACTGGGGTTAGGGAGCACGCTGCAATATCCCTTAACTCACTCCGGGAATCCTGGATATTAGACTCTAGAGGGGTGTTAACGGAGGGAGCTTGGAAGGGTGTCCTAGAACACCCTAGAAAGGTGTCTCGAACGTTAAGTTTAAGTTCATACAAGCTATGGTGTTGCACAGGGCATATCTTACCCCCCACAGAATACATAAAATGTTTCCAGACTCCCCTCACTGCTGCCCTAGGTGCGGGGCTGACGAGGCTGGCCTTCTCCATATGCTGTGGGCGTGCCCACGTCTGCGGGGATACTGGGAGGGGATATGCCAGGCCCTTAGTACAATCACGGCCCTCCCAGTCCCGGAAGAGGCACTGCCGTGCCTGATAGGGCACCGGAAACGCCCTAAACACCACAAGGCCCAGGTGAAGTTCCTAGAGTTATCACTGTTGTTGGCGATCAGGGTACTAACCATGAGGTGGAAATCGGCTAGGACTCCCGACCTAGAGATGTGGCGAACTGACTTACTCAGATGGGGCAGGGCAGAGGGAAAGGTTCTGCGTAGGGAGGAAGAGGGAGGACAACGGAAATACCTGATTGCGCAGGAATGGGAGCAGATGATCCTGGAGGTAGAGGAAATGGAGGGAGAGCAGGAGCTGATTCAGGCAGACGACCCTTAGGAGTGGCGGGGCAGGGAGCAAGGTGGGGTGGCTGTGAAAAGACCCAGCCAGGATAGAGTACAGGTTGGGCAGCAGGGCAGGACTACACCACTTGAGAAATGTTGACTGCGGCCATGGACGATAAACCAGGTACTTGAATGGACCAGGAGGCGTACGGAAAGGGGAGGTGGGAGGGTGAGGAAAGACCAGATCGAAAAGAGCGTGGGAGATTGTTACAAGTTTACGCCGAACGCACAGTGCTATCAGTGGCACTGTAACGGAGAGGCATGATGTATATTGTATTAGGATTTAAGAATGTGCACGAATTTTATTATATGTTGGTAATAAGCGCGTACACATGTAAGCTGTAGGTCTGGAATTACTAGTTGCGGGAGTTAACAGAAAAGACTGCTTGCTGATAACATGTAATGTTGTAAACTGTGAGGTTATGCAGTTGCTAATAAAGAGTTTAAAAAAAAAATCAATGGAAACAGGCAGTTAAAACAACATGCAATCGGAAATAATACTTCTTCTTCTTGTGCTTCACGAGTAAATCTTTTTCAGGTCTGGTAGCCAGGCTCTAGAACAATCTTTCAATAGAACTGATGGATTAAGGATATTCCATCACAAGTATCGTAAGAGTATCCTTGCAGCCAAGCAGATGGTCTGCCCACTGAATTTAGATGGTGTCAGACAATAGGTGTAACCATTGTAGAGACTACTCCATCGCCACCACAACCTCCAACAGATCCAGAGTATATGGGCTGGCAAAACTTTCCTCTATGTCCACCTACCTAATTTAAAGGTTGGCCATACAGGTCACATCTCACTGCCTGTCACCACCAGAAAAACCCTATGATAAGGGGCATTGAAAACTGTTGAATGCCCTCCCTCGCCTTAGGAGATAACTTCACTTTGGGATATTCTTTGTGAAAATAAAAAAAAAATTCTGATGTATACCCTCATATTAAGTGAGTTGTGTGCCAAATTTGGCAAGCATTAAGGGAACCTCCTGTCAATGATTCCTGCCAATTCTTTTGAAAATCTGTCAGCTTCACAGTCATTTAAAAATTCAGCTATTGGAGTAGTCTCGTCATGGCGGATGGTAATTCCTGTACCAGGCCAATTGAGATTACTCTGCCTGGCAACTAATTAATCGGGACCTAAAGTTCTTTCTGTTCTGAGGTCTTTCCTTATCGTTTTACTACCAACAGATCTTAAGGTGTAAGTGCACTTATTAAAGTTAATACATAACTAAACACGTAGTAACAATGCACCATTGACTCCTAAAATATAAACCAGATATTTCATTTGCAAAATTGATAGATTATGTTTCACTGATGACAGCTATTGTATCTGACACAATTTTTTTTTAAATTGTTTTTATTGTTGCAGCAAGTTAACACAATCAGCAGATCAAGCATTAAGAGGTGCGGCGTCAACATTCCGCCACATTCTATCAGAGTCGCAACATTTTCTTTTTTTTTTTTTTTTGAATAAACAATAAACAACATTCAGGTGGATAGCTTGGTCGTACAGAGGCATGTTAAGTATACAGCATCTTTCCAGTTTTGTCAGGCCAGCGGGCCAGATTTCACCACCCACAGGTAATCTCTCCATCTTCTACGCCAGAAGGGCGGGGGAGGACCTAGGCAGCCCGCACCCATGTAACCCTGCCCCTCCCGCTCTACCTCTTTTATTCTACATCATCCTCCTCCCCTGAACTATCTACATCCTCTTCTTCCGGGAGCGGTTCACACGGCTCACCCCTGTAAGCGTTCCATGGCAACCAAAGTTTGTTCCATTTACGTGGATTAGCCCTCTGCTGATATACCGCCCGCTCCACCATCATGAGCACATCCATATTTCTGCACCACTGTGTCAATGTCGGCGTCTCTGACGCCCCCCATTTTTGCGCTATATCTCGCTTTGCCAGCATCATCCCTATCACCACCCATTGCCGCCCATGTGGTGTCAGGTTAGTCGGGCCCCACACATTTAACAGACAAATTCTAGGGTCAGGAGTGAACGGGAGCTGTAGCGTCTGGGCGACCGTGCGTGTCACTCGCTTCCAGTAATCTAGTATGTTCGACAAGGCCACAGGGTATGGAACAGCGTTCCCTCCTCCCCACAGTTTCGTAAACAATACGGGTGATCTGCCCTTTGAAATTTGTGTAGGGTGGTGCGTGTGTAGTACACTCGGTGTAGTATCTTGAATTGTACCAATCGGAATCTTGCTGAAATTCCCGCTTCTCTAGGCGATGCCATTGCGGCATTCCAGTTTGCCTCATCCAGGTCACCAACATCACCCTCCCATTTCTCTTTCAATTTGTGTAGTGGGTCAGGCAGGTTGTTCACTAATTTGCGGTATGTGAGGGATGTGGCGCTAGCTTCCATGTAATCAGTGAGTAGTCGGTCCTCTAAAGGGGCCGATTCCGGGACCTTAGTGCCCGGTGTCAGCGCCGCCAGTAATGCATGTCTAATCTGTATGTATCGATATGTCTCAGTGGTGCTCAGCTCATACTGTTCTCTCAGAGTGTCAAACGGAACCACCCCATCCCTGGTCCACAGATCCCCCACCGTGGAAATCCCTATAGTGTCCCAGTGGTCAAATCCCTTACTACGTCTCAGGTGTCCCAGTGCCCTAGAATCCCACAAGGGTGTGAGCTGTGTAATCACCCCCCCCCACTTCAGACGAGATTGAGCCTTATGCCACAATGTTACAGTGTGCTTAGTCGGGCCGATCAATTTTGCCGTCAGGCCTTTGTTATAAAGCGGAGCCAGAAGTGTATTTGTGCCAAGTTGCCGTCTGTCCGCTAAGTACGCCGGGTCCTCCTGCGGTGCGTGCAACCACTGGTTAATCACCTTGAGGTGCGCCGCCCAATAATACAATTCCAGGTTTGGGAGCGCAATCCCCCCACTGTACCAATCTCTAATCAGTTTCACCTGCGCTACCCTCGCCGGTCTATCTCCCCACAGCAGGCCTGACAGTTGCCCCGTTATCTGTTTGAAAAAGGAAGGTGGGACCAGTGCCGGCGTATTTTCCAAGACATAGAGGAACCGGGGCAGCGCCATCATTTTGAAAAGCGCCGCTCTGCCCAATAACGTCAGCGGGAGTGTCTTCCAGTGGCGCACGTCCGCTTTCAATCTGTCGAGCAGCGGCCTTAGATTCATATCCTGAAAGGTCACGTGATCCCGTGTGATCTGAATCCCTAAGTATCTGAAGGAAACGGCCTCTACCATCAGGGGGCAGTCTACCTCCAGACGTGGCGGGGTCCCACGCAGCATGTAGAGCACCGATTTCATCCAGTTAATCTTGTAACCGGAGGCAAGTCCCTGCCGCTCACACAATGCCAGTAATACTGGGATCCCCTCCGCCGGGTTCGCTAGGTATATTAGCATATCATCAGCATATAATGACACTCTGTCCTCCCAGCCATCACCCCAGGCAATGCCCCTCAGCAGCGGCGTGGTCCTAATGATAGTTGCCAATGGCTCCAATACCAGGGCGAACAGTAGCGGTGAGAGCGGACAGCCTTGTCTCGTGCCCCTTGCTAACGAAATGGCTCTCGAGACGTGGCCGTTTGCGGTCACTCGTGCCATAGGATTCTTGTACAGTAGCCTGATCCACGCTATGAATTTTGGGCCGAAGCCCATATGGTGCAGGACTGCAAAGAGGTACCGCCACTCCACCAAGTCGAACGCCATTTTGGCGTCCAATGAGAGGATTGCTGCATCGGTTGTCAACAACGGAGCCCTCGCCATAACACCATGCAGGCGCCTGAGATTCAGTGCCGTACTCCTGTGTGGCATAAAGCCCGATTGGTCCGGGTGAATGAGGTGACTAAGGTGAGGCAACAGCCTGTTGGCTAGTAGTTTCGCCAGGATTTTGCTTTCGGCATTGAGGAGGGAAATCGGCCGATAGGAGCCGCAGTCTTCAGGGGGCTTGCCAGGTTTCGGGATCGCCACAATGGTAGCCATGCACTGATCAGGTGGCAGATGTCCTCGTTCTAAGCTGTCTATGTACATGTTGAGTAGCGGTGTTGTGAGCGTTTCCGACATGGTTTTGTACCATTCAATCGGGATTCCATTGGGGCCCAGTGCTTTTCCTGGATGTAGCGCCGCGATAGCTGATTGTATCTCCTCGGCCGTTAAGTCTGATTCTAGGTCTTCAGCATTGTCCTGCAACAGGGTACGGGTGGGCACTCCCACGAGCGCCGTCTCCGCCATCTCCCGTGTAACCTCTATTTCAGAGGTATATACCGCCTGGAAGTGATCAGCCAGGAGTTCGACTATCAGGGCGGGGCGGATGTGCAGTGCCCCGTAGAGTCTTTCAATTGTAAGATAGTCCTCTGCCCCTCTCGTTTTTTCTCCAGCCATGCTAGGAGCTTACTCGCCTTATCCCCCACCTCGTATATCCTATTCGTAGTGGCCGCTATGTTTTCGACCACTCTACGGTGCAGAAGATCATCATGACGTTGTTGACACAGCCGTAGTGCGTGTAGCGTGTCTCCGGTCGGGTCAGACATATGAACCTCATTTGCCCTGGCGAGTCTATCCTCTAGGTCTAGTAGTTCCATTTGCTGGGTGCTCTTATAACTCGTTATAGTGGAAATGGCTTGGCCTCGGAGAACCGTTTTATAGGCTTCCCATAGGATCGAAGGGGATGAGACCGAGCCTCTGTTCTCCGCGAGGTAACACCTCGTCGCCGTTTTAAGAGCTTTGGTCACCTGTGGGACCCTAAGATAACCCGGGAATATCGGGTATATGCGCCTTTGGGACCGCTCCGGGTTGGAAAGAGTCAGGGTCAATGGGGAATGGTCCGAGACACCCCTCGGTTTAATTTGTACATCATCGACAGTGAGCAGCCCGTGCCCCGGTGTAAGGAAATAGTCGATCCATGACAGACTGTCATGGACCGCTGAGTGGTATGTGTAGTGACGGTCAGTCGGGTGTAGGCGCCTCCAAAGGTCTATCAGGCCTGTGCTTCTAAGAAGTCATTCAGCCGGGAGGGCCCTGGAGCCTGTGTTTGTGTTGGGAACCTATCTAGTGCATTGTGTGCCACCGCATTAAAATCCCCCCCTACTATGAGGTCTCCTTCTGGGAGTTCCAACAGAAATTTTCCCAGTTCTGGTAGAACTATTGTGTGCAGTGCCGGCGGAACGTACACCGAGACTACATTCAGCTGTCTCCCTTCCCATTGTCCGAGTGCCGCTGCAAAGCGCCCCTGCGTGTCTACCTTCGTGGATTGGAGTATGAATCTGGAGGATCGATGCATTAGTATTCCTGTCCCACGGGATCCTCTCGTGAATTCCGAATGGGCGATCATACGGTAACCTTTCCTGTCTAAAGCATGTGTGGCCGTGCCTGTGAGGTGTGTCTCCTGCAATAGGACCAGGGCCGGGTTGAGCCTCTTTATACTGTGTAGCACCAAACCTCGTTTGACCCTGTCCCCCAGACCTCTCACGTTCCAGGACATAAGCTGCAGAGGCGCCATCGGCCCCGTCTCAGGTTCCCCCCTCCCCATGTCATTCCGTGTATTGTGTGCCATTGCTTCTGTGGTTGAGAAAATCTATGTACCAGAGAAAGTGCGTTCTAATAGGTCGACATGAGCTCGCCAAACTTAGTGTGTGTGCCTCGTGGTTCCAATCTACACCTGTAAAACAATTCGAAAAAACCAAACCCACCCCACTCCCAACTCCCCCCCTCCCTGCCCCCCTGCTAGACGGACCCAGAACTGCCCGCCCCCCCAACTTAGCAGAGTGCCTGACCCAAACCCCAAACATAGTACTTGCTCGCTGGGGTGAGGGACTCTCCGGAGTCGGCGGCCTCCCTCCATGTCCACGGAGGACCTCCGCCCGGTGTCCTTGACGGCCCGCCCGGCCAACGTCACATTTATTCTAGTCTAGTAAGCCCGGGAAGTCATTGTTCGTCTTCGTTCTCAGTTTCGGGGGCCTCGCTCAGCGGGGAGCGCGGATCCACTTCTCCTCCGGATGCGTGGGAGCCTGAACGGGATCCATTAGTGCGGTACTTGTTCGGTCGTGTGGAGCGGCGAGGCAGGCCCGTTTGTCTCCACCCTTCTAGCCAGTCGTGCGCAGCTTCCGGAGTGTCGAAGAACCACGTTTTATTTTCTGCCACTACTCTCAACTTGGCTGGGAAGAGCATGGCATAGGGAAGTTCTCTCGCCCTCAGTTCTTTCTTGACTTCAAAGAATGTCCTCCTCCTACGGGCGACCTCTGCCGTGTAGTCTGGAAAGAACGCCAAGGTGGAATTTTGAATTCTAACTGGGGGTGAATTTCTCGCCGCTTGCAAGATCGCATCTCTGTCTCTAAAATTGAAGAGTCTTGCAATGATCGGCCGCGGTGCTACGCCTTGCTTCGGACGTCCCCCCGGGACTCGATGCGCTCTTTCCACTGAGAAAAAGGCGGACAGACCCTTAGGTTTGAGTTCTTGTTCGATCAGTTTTTCCACATAGAGATCCATCGCTCTCGTGTCCTCCGACTCCGGAACCCCTATAATGCGGATGTTGTTCCGCCTCGAGCGCCCTTCCTGCTCGTCCAGCTTTCCACGTAGGTCTTTATTTTCGTTCGAGATTCGTTCAACACTAATCTGGAGCTCCGAGACATCCTCCACTAAAGATTTGGTCACCACCTCCATCGAGGAAACTTTTTCCGACATTTTGTGGAAGTCGGCTCTTATCAGCGTTATTTCTGTCGAGATCGATCCCACTGTAGCCTGTACTTGCGTCAGGGCTCGCATAACGTCCTCAAGGGTCGCTTTTTTACCTCCCGCCTGGTCAGTCGTCTTGCTTGCCTGCGCTTTAGCGTCCGGTGGGGAAGCGGTCGTTCTGTCATATGCGTACTTCTCGAGTCGTGACTGCGCGTTGCCTCCCTTCGGCCCTTTGCCCGCCATGGCAGCTGTGGTTGCACCAAAGTGGTCGCTGCGAGCAGAGTTCTCAGGGAGCTGAGTCCCTCCAGAAGGAGTCCCGGTGGAGGCTCTCCGGTGTGTCAGCAGTCTCTGGATGTGGTTGGTCCGAATGAGGTATTGTCGTCGTCCTCGTCCCTCGGTCCGATGGTGAGACTAGCGGGTGAGGCTGTATCTCCACGTGGTCCGCCGGGCCCGTAGACCCGCGTCACTGAGGGAGTGGGAACGTCCCGTGGTCAGGGTGCCCGACGCCTTTGAAGAGCACCTGAACTTATCCACTGTTGGCCCCTGTATGTTTGGTGTGGTCCCCGATGCCTCCGGGCCCCTGCCGGGCCAAGCCGAGAGCCTCGTACACCGAGGACGGGGTGCGGGTGCCCAGGTTGATCGGAGCCGGTACGCAGGCTGCGTGGCTGCCCCAGCGATGTGGTCGCGCTCCGGTGCGTTAATGGCCGCCCCAGTGTTTTTCCTCGAGAAGCTGGCGCCCCTCGCGTCAGGTCCCCCGCAGCCCGAGTGATGGTTGCTCCTGGTCCCGGTATGTCAGACTCAGCACCCCCGCGGAGCTGGGCCCCGGTCCCTCCGGTGGTCGGGAGTCAAGATGGCAGTCCCGGGCTCAGACGACACGGGTCCGGCCGCCTCCATGCAGTGGCCTGGATCGTTCCCTCCACTCACCGGGCAGCAGTCGGTGTCGGCCAGTCTCTCACTCGCAGGCCACAGAGGGGCCGGCGGTCGCGCTGGGCCGCAAGCCCCCCTCTTCCCCGGTGCTTCGCTGCGAGCGATCGCTTCCGGTTCCTCGACTCCCAGTCCGCCGCACTTCCTGTCGGCCCTTTCACGCCAGGCAGGTCCCCGACTCCAGTTTCTTTCTAAGGCCAGAGCGGGCGACACGGGTAACTTCACTTCCCGCCGTCGGATTTTCAATCTGGTTGCTGTCGGGCGTGCCGCCCGGTCCCGGGACTCAGTCCCTGCCCGCAGGGTGAAATTCTGTAACGGATTGCTGGTCGGATATGTCCGGAGGCCGCTTCAGCCGCGGAGCTCGCCCTCTAAGCTGCCACCATCTTAGGCTGCTAGCCACGCCCCCGTATCTGACACAATTTTAACTGTATTCTACATCTGGTACTTAACCCCCTTATTAGAATGGGTTTGTAACTCAGGCAAATCATACAGTGCGTTGTTGAAGAGCCACAAATGGGCGTGGGTGCATAGTGCCCACACTGCAGAGCACAAACCCGGACCCCACGGTAACAGTCCGGCCAGGTCTGGCCATGGCTTGTGGGCAGGCCTGGTGAGACTCCCACTCAGTGGCAGCCAGGCTAGAAGGGCCACAGCCCTGGTTACTGCCTTCATCCTTGTCAAATCGCCTCTCATATTACCAACCTGGAGCCTGGCCAGTGGGGACAGGACTGGCCTAGGTTGGACAAGGTCATACCAGTTTGAGGTCAAGATCCTCCGCCAGCCTAACAACCCCTTTCCCAACTCCCCTCCAACCTTAATTGTGCAGTACTAGGCCAAGGGGTTTTCTGATGAAAGCCAGTAAAAGACAGCTAACAGGCTACAGAGGCCCATGGCAGGCCGGGACAAAAAAGGAAGCCGAAGAAACAGCAGGGGTATGGTGGACAAGGCTTGAGGACCAACCGCATAGTTCAACTGCCACACACTACATCGTCATCGCCACCACACCCCATTCCCCTGCTCCAAAACAGATTTACTAAAACAGGATTGCAAAACAAAGGAGGATCATAAAAGGAGTAATAAATGGGCTGCAAAGGACATGAGGATGGGTGCTACTTAACAACTGCCACAATGGGTGAAATTCTGTGGGGAGGTCGCCTACTGCGGGTACCGGTGTACCCCATAACAGGGAGTTTCACCTGTCAAATTCCTCCCCAGCCCTACCCCCAGCCCTCGCTAGTAAGAATTCACTGAAAGAGACCAAATAACTTAACAGAACAGCAGCAATAGTCCCCAACTTACAGGAGGAAAGGAGATCGTCATAATTTCAAGTAAATAAAAAAGAGAGAGAGAGAGAGAGTATACACAAATAACTAAAAAGGAACGTGAAATAGGGAAGGATACGACAGACCCCAGGGCAGAAGAACCTAAATCAGAAACGTGTTAACAAAAGACCGAAAACCAACAAACAAATCTCTATGAACGAAACAAAACAGACAAGGGAGGCATCAGTCATCCAATGCAGCCCACTCATAATGGCAATTTTCACTTTGTTTGAGAAACCGACTACATGTTTTAAGTTCAGCTTCATAAAAGACCTAGGAGCCATTAATTACACCATGCCAGGAAATGTGTCAACACCCATGGCCCATCAGAAAATAAGTCATCAGGGGACACAATCCAAATTGGTCTCAATGCTCACATTACCAAAAGGTACCCCACGTAAGAAAAACAACAATGGGGCATAGCCCCCTGACAGCGCTAATCCTCCCGAGAAAGCAATGAGATCACGAACATCAGTAGCAAAACTAATCACGACCAAATAACTACACAAGCACAAATACATATAGCGGGATTCCGCAGGAAACCAACCATGATAAAGTAGTAGGAGATCAAGAGTCAAATAAAACAAACAGCAAAACAAAATGAGCTAATCACAACAGAAGATACAGGACCCCTCCTAAACTCAAAAACTATGACAGAATAACATATGACAATAAACATACACTCCACACCAAGAATAACAACAAATTATGTGGATTCTGAGGTGTTAAACATAAATGTCCAACAACAAACGCATGATAAGGAAAACTCCTGGCTAAGATCCTTCTCTCTCTAGGGCAACAGGGAACTCCTTTAAGATTTAGATGAAATAACAATTTACCAGGAATTCAGAAACAAAAGCCCTGAAAAACACAAGGAAAGTATAATAACAATCTTATCAGAAGACACAGCCCTGATAAAGGCCGACATTGAACAAACAAACAAGTGGTTTAATTCCAGGGCATCAGCCCAAACATCATCCAACATAGGGACGGTACCAGATTGCCCTTATACGTGGGAAATAAAGGCAAGACACACTGACAGTAACAGAAACAACAACAATGAAGATGAAGACTAAGTTTACCCAATAGGAGATCAGTGTGGAGAGTCTGGCCTTTTTACCATGCTACTAAACCCATTACAAGCCACAACAAGGGCAATGGTAATGCAATGTGATAGGCTACACATACAACTAGATCTAATGAACATAGTGGCCACTTATATTTAAGGAATCAACACTAAATTAGAACAACTCTCAAACTTAGTCCAAGCTAATTGTGGTCTAAAACAAGTAACTAGCCAATGTGGGCCCATCGTGGACAAACTAAGGGGCAGATGTATCAAGATTCCATTTTGCGAATCCTAAATAGCGATTTTTAGCGAATCGCTATTTAGAATTCGCAAAATGGAATGTATGTAAAAAATTGCTAATTTTTTGCGATTCCTTAAAATTCTTTATTTGCGAATTCGCATTTTGCGAATTCGCAAATAAGGAAGAATTTCCCATGCATTCCTATGGGCCAGGAGGCCTATAGGAATGATTGTGAAATAATTCTCAAATTGCGAATTCGCAATTTGCTAATCGCAATTTGAGAATTATTTCAAGGGTGCAGGGGTGTCTCAAAGACACCCTGCTGCACCCCTGAAATGTACATGTGTGTGCATATGGCGCACATACATGCCCTATGGGCATGTGTGTTCGTCACATGCCACCTTAAAAAATGCCAAATAGTGCCTTTTTAAAAGAATTCGCAAATTAACATCAACTACAAGTTGGTGTTAATTTGAGATTTCTTAAACAAAATTCGCAATTTAAAAATGCTACATCCATAGCATTTAAGGAATCGCTAAATTTGCGATTCCTTAAATGCTATGGCAAAATAAGGAATCACAAATTTTAGCGATTCCTTATTTTGCGAATTTTTGATGCATGCCAAAACATGCAAAAAGACCGTTTGCGACTCGCAAAAGGCTTGATACATCTAGGCCCAAGTTCCCTACCAGCAATTTTGGAAGAAATAATAAACATCACAAAAAGTTCACTTAGCAAATGAAAACCGCTGTGCAATGGTTTGGTAAAAATAACAAAAAACCATGGAAATAACCCACCCAAATCAAGTAAGGACGGAACCACAAGGGCAGGTACATGTGGCATATCAGGCGCACCAACAGGAGAAACAATGAGCTCACAGCCGCAAACGCCATTGAACAAATGATCAATAAAGTAAGTTTAGACAGAAAAAGGCAGAAATCTAAAAACTGATCTAAAAACTGGAATGCCTTAAAGAAAGCAAAAGAAAGCAAGATAGGAAAGCAAGAAAAAAAAACAAGTCAAGCGCTAAACCAACTAGCACAGAAACAATTCCCCATTTTCACATAACCATCCAGGTTCAGGGTGGATTTCAGTGTGCCCGCTGCCCAGGATAACAGTACAGGGGAAGGAGATGATCCCATTAAGACCTTCAATGCAAAGGCAATTCCCCCCCGGTGCTGATGTCTCCTGGATCCCATTGTTCATGACAAGGTCAGCTCGTCATAAGCACACGAGCAGTGTACTGCATGACGAGCTGAGCTCGTCATGAGCATGGAAGGGGTTAAACAGGGTCCAGAGGAAATACATACAACAGAAGAATCAGACACAGATAGCCCAACATTACAAGCCCTGTCAAGGAATGCACTAAATAGTAGACTAAAAACAGCCAACATCAACGATGATTGTAATGTGGCAACAAAAGAAACAACAGCAACAAAAACCAAAAGGAAAGCCAGTAGTCATTCACAAACCTGTCAGAAAAGATCATGTCAACACCTAGAAAACAGAGTATATAGTCACGGTGGTCAAGGTCTCAGCCCTGGGAATCTGGAACACACAGCACATAGCCCCTCTAAAGACATTCACAGAAATTGGCCCAAAACTGGTGGAGAAGGGATGAAAAACAACTATGACCTACACACTCACTGTGCAGGAACTACTAATCCTGCGATGCCCATGGAAAGGAGACTCGCTCTAGGTGATCAAGAATCAAATAACCAAATCAAGGTTACACACATACCCTAAAGAAGCTACACAAGCTGATGAAACACAAATCATAATAGAACCTGCCCATCCCAATCATTGGACCAGAAACACCCACCTCCAAAACAACAAGGACGTACAACAATCATTTTCACACCACTGTACATATCACAAGGTCGACATGATTTATTAAACAGAGGAAACATATTAAAACTGATAATCGAAATACCAGAACTGAAACATATAGAATCAACAGATCTTTTAACGGTGGAATTATTGCTGAACAAGGAGAGCACTCAACCAGAACTCACCTTAGCTACCTGGCAGTCGGAAGACATAGCCAAACTGATATTAAACCATACACAACATTTTGATATGTGGGGAATAAAACTGACAAGACAACATAAGAAAAACTATCCCCAGCCCTTAATGGTGAAAACACACTTGCAAAGAATACCACTTACCCCCAAAAAAACACTGAGCAAAACCCATGTTTACTCAGCATGGCAGAATGTGCAAAGAGTCAGTCCCAACCAACAGTCTAAGACTAGCTACTAGGAAAGGCAAACAGATCACTCTGCTCCAAAATAGCATTGGCTAGCCGCCAAACTAAATGAACACAAGACAGAATGACCCAGGGAGTTAACATTAACAAAAACAAAGGACAAACTGCACCTCCTATCATGGAACATAGTGGGAACCAAGAAACAGCTTGAGGATGGCATTTATCCACAAAACTGGGAGAAATACGACATAATAGAGCTCCAAGAGACATGGGCTCTGGACAACCTCCCCCTAGAAGATACATACATTATTTCACAGGAGCAAGAAAAACTGAGAGTCACGGCCGCCCGAAAGAAGATCTGGCAGTTTATGTGTCTACACAATTTGACATCAAATTGCACCGTGCATTTCACCGAGGGACAACGCTTTTACTTCTTGCTGGCCAAGTGTTCTTACTTTTAACCTCATCCCACTCCTCGCGGCCCCCGCTTCGCGGGCGCCGCTCGAGGCACAAGACTTTGGGGACTCCCTGAATAGGAGAGGAGCCGCCTACCGACGCTGTTTTTCCCTGCGGGACTGCGAGGACCAACGAGCGCTGCGCTGTAGACTCGCCGCAGCTGGTCCTCTTCCCGGCCACCTCCCACCTGGATTAAAGGAGCAGAGCGCTGAGAGCTCAGTGTACCGTGCATTTCACCGAGGGACATCACTTTTACTTCTTGCTGGCCAAGTGTTCTTACTTTTAACCTCATCCCACTCCTCGCGGCCCCCGCTTCACGGGCGCCGCTCGAGGCACAAGACTTTGGGGACTCCCTGAATAGGAGAGGAGTCGCCTACCGACGCTGTTTTTCCCTGCGGGACTGCGAGGACCAGCGGGCGCTGCGCTGTAGACTCGCCGCAGCTGGTCCTCTTCCCGCCCACCTCCCACCTGGATTAAAGGAGCAGAGCGCTGAGAGCTCTGTGTACCGTGCATTTCACCGAGGGACATCGCTTTTACTTCTTGCTGGCCAAGTGTTCTTACTTTTAACCTCATCCCACTCCTCGCGGCCCCCGCTTTGCGGGCGCCGCTCAAGGCACAAGACTTTGGGGACTCCCTGAATAGGAGAGGAGTCGCCTACCGACGCTGTTTTTCCCTGCAGGACTGCGAGGACCAGCGGGCTCTGCGCTGTAGACTCGCCGCAGCTGGTCCTCTTCCCGCCCACCTCCCACCTGGATTAAAGGAGCAGAGCGCTGAGAGCTCTGTGTACCGTGCATTTCACCGAGGGACATCGCTTTTACTTCTTGCTGGCCAAGTGTTCTTACTTTTAACCTCATCCCACTCCTCGCGGCCCCCGCTTCGCGGGCGCCGCTCGAGTCACAAGACTTTGGGGACTCCCTGAATAGGAGAGGAGCCGCCTACCGACGCTGTTTTTCCCTGCGGGACTGCGAGGACCAGCGGGCGCTGCGCTGTAGACTCGCCGCAGCTGGTCCTCTTCCCGCCCACCTTCTGTTATAATCAGATAGCGCCAGACGCGCAGCGGGACGCGCGCGGGGCAAAGCGCGGAGCTAAGCCCGGGCCAAGGGTGGGCCCGTTTAAGCCCGTTCAAGACCGGGTAAGACTGGACTGGGCCACCCCATTGACATTCGCACCTCTGTATTTATAACACCGTCTTTTGTACATTGTTGTAGCTCCTATTATTGTGTATATTATTACTATTTCTTGGGACCTACAATCCTGAACCATGTCACCGAGAGGTACTAGGAGTAACAAGGCACTCCGTATCGCCCAAACTACCGGCCCCATAGACCAGTTCATTGCTAGAGCAAATGACGCCATCAACCAAGGCGTACTTCTACTAGAACGGAGGGTCTCACAAGACTTGAATGCCGCCAAGCGCTCCTCGTTGGGCTTATTGGCGGCAGCCAAATCCCCTTCTCATCCTCTAGAACCTGTTACCCTACTCGAAGATCACGCTGACCCCCACTCAGTCCCAGCTACCGTGGACTTATCAGTCTCTCTAGAGCTATCTGTTCTTCAACCATCACAGCTCTCTACGTCATTGGAGCAGACTCCGGTTTTTTTTACTAGCCCGAGCCGGGACGATTCCACCTTAACCACAATTCGCGGTATAAGGGAGGGAGCGATACCCAAGAACAAAAAGAACAAAAAGAATCCCCAGCTTAACAGGAGTCTCCAGCAAAATAAAAACTCTCACAAGAATCCTCAAAAAACGACGCATTTTAATCTCCAATTTCCTCCTACCAATCAATCCCCCAAGCAAGTTGCCCCTCTGCAGATCGAGGGGAACACCATTCTTTCAGATACAATAAACCTTTCCATCACATCACCCAACCTCAGTGTTAACTCCAATGTGGGCAGTAATAGTGAGCTTAGTGGTGCAAATAACGATCTTCTAGACAGGATAGGGGCACTAATTAAATCCTATGTCCACCCACTCGAACTGACCCTTACAAAAATAGAAAAACAGATAGAAGAGTTATCCTCGTCACTAAAAAAAACAAGTAAAGGGTCCGCTCCTGGCCTTGCATTAGCTCAAACCACGGCCCATAAACCAAAATCCAAGAACCCCAGTGTTGGGGTTTCGGTAACAAAATCCACTACTACAGCAGCGGCAATTCACCCCAAACCTACACTTCCAAAGGTGAATAATTCCGTTATCTTACCTAACACCCCTGTCCTACCTCCTGTTCAGCCCACCATCTTGCCTCCCAAGCACTCAAATAAACCAGGGCCACAAAACACCACCTATAACAACAGAAGGAATGGTGCTTTTTCTACTCATCTTCCCCCAGAATCCGCCCCCTACGTTGTCATCATGACAGGGGTCCCCGAGCTGAACCCAAACTCGGAGGAGCCAGGCTGGTCCCTTAGAAATAAGGTACTCCACTGGCTATCCGTTAATAGGCCCCTTCCCCCATACTCTAATAATAGAGTCACAACTGTTCGCAGAGTCCCCTGGTTAGGAAAAGAGCCAACATTTCTCCCGGGTGACTGTATTATTGTCACCTTTGAGGACCCCCACACAGTAGAGCATATTTGCTCCTGGGGTATGCAATATACTTCTGATAGAATCGGTACCAAAAGACTATCCTTCTTCTATCCTCCAGCCCAACACTATAACACCGGCCCAGAATGGAACTGGACCCAAGTTGGTAACTGGAATAGAAGACGTGATTGGACTAATTGGCCGAGCACTAGGGGCAGGGATGTAGTCCCAACCTTTGGATGGAGTGGTGTGCCACTGACCAATAGATATGACTGCCTGGAAATGGTGGATTGACCACCATCCGTCAGTCTTCCGGAAAACCTCCCCTCTCTTTCCCCAACGATTAACCCTCCAGAACAATCAGGTTATTCTCCGACCCCCTCCCTTCCCATCAACATTCCACTTATCTCTCCAGTACCAACTTTAGAAGCACCAATCCAAGACGCATCAATCTTATTGCCCATATCCCGCAATCCCCCCCTTTCTAATATAGTTGCTCTTATTACAACTCATTCTGCAGCCCCACCAGTATACATTCCTTTCAGTTCACGTACTCCAATTACTGACAATAAGTTGAACACTAGTAAGCTCTCCCCCCCAATCCCTCAGCTCTCCGTTCTATTCTGGAACGTGGCGGTCCTTCGCTCAAAATTAAAACTTAAATCTTGGCTAGACATAGTAACCTCCCACCAAATAGTGTGTTTACAGGAAACATGGGCTATAGATCCTATTCACATTCAGGGCTTTCAAACGTTCCACTCCCCTGCCAGTACTACTACCCATGGCAGATCCAAGGGAGGTTTAGTGGTTTATATCTCCAACAAGTTATCTTTAATTAAATCTGCTGATCTTTTTACCACTGCGAACTTTCAAATTATTACGGTTGTATTTAGTATTCGTACGATATATTTCTTTATTAATTTTTATAACAACCTCTGCCCAGTTGAATGTGTTAAGTCTGTTAAACTAATTTCTTCTGTTGTAAACGAATATCGTAACAAGCACCCAAAATATGTATGCTATGTAATTTGGGGGGGGGGATTTCAATGTTCCTCTGTGCAGTAACTATACGAAAGGTATTTGCGGCCTGGTAGATGAACACAACTGTCCACTTACTCATTTCACACACACCTTTCTAGGCAACGCTTTGAATGAAAGCATCTTTGCACTAGAACTTGATTTTGCCAACGATCTAGTGGACCCTCCAGCCGAATTTAGACCCACTTTCCATTGGAGGGGCATGTTCACTGGTTAGAGGCGGCAGACCCAGAAGCAGAGAACGGCCCGGGACCAGGGTTCAATTCCCGACGCGGCAGGGTCGTGGACCAGGGTCAGCGGACTCGACAATTCTCGCCTCGGTGCCTACTCTAACCAGGGATCACACCCGGCAACTCTGGGCATTAAGCTTGCCTCATCTCTACAACGGCCCCCCACAGACACGGGGAGGCCTGGTTTCACCTTGGAGATACCCAGAAGGGACCATCTCACAGGGAAAGCCAGGACGGGTTCCCCAGCGCTCTTCAGCGCCGGGACGCTCACGGGCAGCTGTGCGCTTTACAAGTCCAACACATTTACATTTACATTTACATGTTCAGTACTATTGATTTTATTTTATGCTCCTTAGCGTTAAATGGTAAACTTGAACGCTTCACCACCGGTACGGATATCTCAAGCGACCATTATCCTAACAGTATCTCTTTGTCCATAGGAAAAGGCGCTTGTCTTCCCACTAAGATTAGCCAATTATCGCAGCAGTCTTTGGCTATGGACAAGGTGAACGGATTTTCCGTAAAATGGTCCAAAATAGACCCTGTAGTTATCAGTGGTAAAGTTATATCTAAAACTCTTCCATGGATAAACAACTGCCTGGCAGAGGAATCCCCACCTCAGTTGATCTTGACTAGCTTTTTAGAGATTTTATCAGAAATGCGATTTGAGTTATTCCGTACTCACAAACCTGGCATTCACGGATCCTCAAGCTGGTTTGATACAGCTTGTCGTAAAGCCCTATCTGCCTTACAAAAAGGCACTACACAACACAAATAGAAACTCATTAGAGATAGCAAAATTAAGAAAAGATTATAAGGTTGCTCAACAAAATTGTAGAAAAGAAATTGTGGGACTGGCAGGTGGGTCAGGGATCAGAGACACACCAGTTTGTTGGGGTAAAGCAGGCTTTATTGGGATACCCCGTTTAGAGTTTAACATTAGAGTCCTTCTTGTCCTAAACGTCAGTCTCTCTTTTGCGAATTGGCTTGAATCCGTGTTGGCGGTGGTAGGGGTTTCCTCGGGGCTGTCGTGGTGCGTCTCTCCTTTCGGCTGTTGCGACGAGGTGTCTTCTCCTCAGGCTCCGGGTTCCCCAGGGAAGAGAAGAGATGGTGAGCACAGAAGGTGAGGGATATACGCGGGGTAAAGACACACTAGGATGGGAGGACTAGGGATTGAAGGGGCTATGTACACTCTCGCTACACGCGCTTGCTCCCCACCCAGGCCGCCATACGCTGCCGTACCTGAGTGAGCCACGCTCCTCCCCTGGGAGAGTGGCACGGCGGTTCGCGGTGTCGTTGGCCTCCTGGCTTTCCATGGGACCCTTCTCCGTTTTCCTCGTTCTCTTCCTCTGGTTTCCGCCTGGTCTCTTCGCTCCGTTCTCCTCGCTTCTCCTCGCATTCAGCTCCGCTCCTCTCCTGCTCCACCGGGGTGACGTCACACGCCCCGTACCATACTTCCTGTGTTTTGTCCAATTCGGCGGCTCTGACGTGGCCCGGAGGGCGGGTCTCCTCCTCAGCAAACTCCCAATTAAAGGGACCACGGTCTATATCTTCCTGGTCGTCCAGTTCTGTGTCCCAAGGTGCCGTCTGTAGAGAAGGAGGCAGCACAGGGTCAGTTCTGGGGGTCCACCACTCCGTGTCACAGAAATAAAGAAAAATTTATGGGCCCAACTGCATGAAAGCTGCCTAAGTAAAGATAGCTCTCAGTTCTGGCGCATCGTTAAGTCACCTTTTCTAAATGATGCCAAAGACCCCCAGCATCTAGACGTGGCCGTACCCGCTGACGTTTGGGTGACCCATTTCGCAAGAATATTAGGGGGGTCCCCACCTGACATCCTAAAAACGGTCAAGCCAGGAGACGACTCTGCCGGGCCATCAATTTATCCTATCGATCTCCACTTTAACCTTAATGAGGTCATTCGCGCATTAACATCTTCCAAAACTGGAAAAGCGCCTGGCCCTGACGGAGTCCCTCTAGACATCTTTGTGAACAATATCGAATTGTGGTCCCCAGGTGATGGCGGCAGTTTCGCAAATTGGCCTTTTAGATTCCTGGTCTTCTTCCATTTTATTTCCCATCTTCAAAAAGGGGGACCGTAACAACCCTGCCTGTTATAGACCCATCTCCCTCCTGGACTCCCTGGGGAAAGTTGCAGGGCGTTTGATTCTGGAACGTCTCCAGGACTGGGCGTCGGAAAATAACATCCTGACCGACCTCCAGTACGGGTTCCAGGAGGGACTTGGCACAGTGGAACAGGCATTAAACCTAACCCTTCTAATAGGTAAATATGCCGGGGCTAAGTGTGGTAATCTATATATAGTTTATGTCGACCTTAGCTCCGCTTTCGACTGCGTGATCCACTCCAAGTTGTGGATCATCCTTCGCGATCTTGGGGTGGACCCTCCTCTTATCAATTTCCTCCGCGAGCTCTACTCTGACACCACAGCGTGCGTGAGATACGGGCTAGCCGGTGAATTAACATCCCAGTTTCCAATAAATAGAGGGGTAAGGCAAGGGTGTGTCCTGGCCCCCTTTCTGTTCAACCTTTATACCAACGGGGTTGAGATGGCCATGTTAGAGGGAAGCCAGGACTTACCATCTATTAATCACCGTCCAATCCACGCTTTATTATATGCGGACGATTCCGTAATTTTAGCAAGGACTCTGATACAGTTGCAAAAGCAACTAGACAAATACTGCCAGTTTATGCTCTCCCTGGGGCTAAAAGTGAATAAGAGTAAGACCTATGTAATGCTCTTCGGTCCCAAGGCGAAGTATTCTAAACCCATCTACATAGAACAGGTTAGATTAGAGCGAGCTAGGGAATATCCTTATTTAGGCATTCTAATAGACGATCAGCTAGTGTGGAAACAGGCAGTGGCAAGCAAAAAAATGTTCTTTCAAAGAGCGACTTCAGCCCTTGTTTCTTTTTCTAGAAAACTGGGCAACCCAGCCCCAAAAGAGCTGTTAAAAATGTACCATGCAAAATGCCACAGTGTAGCCACCTACGGCGCTGGCGTTTGGGGCTACGCTCATGTAGACGGCTTACAACTGGTCCAAAATGGGTTTTTAAAATACATTCTGGCACTGCCTCATAGTGCTCCAATATACGGCTCCCATATAGAGCTGGGTATCGATTATATAACTGATTCCATTAGATGCCAGCTGATCCTTTTAGGGCACCGTATTTGGACTAAACTCCAATGCCACCTAACCCACTCTTTACTACAAGACTGTCTTTCCTTGGTAAATTGAAAAAGAATTCCATGGCTTCTTTATGTTTCCAATTTCTTAAAAGATTTGAATTGTGCATCCTACTTCACCGAACCATCGTCACTGTCCGACATCAGTGGAAAGGCGTTGAAAGTTCTCTGTTTAATCCATTTGAGAGACCTCCGCCTTTCAAACGAAGTCTCGAAACCAACTAATGCACAAATTCCTATGTTACAATCCTCCCTTGGTATTCAGCCTTACTTAACTTTCTTTTTATCTAACCACGAAAAATTTGTTCTAACTAGATTCCATTTTAACTCCTTCTTCCGCCTCGTTACTTTCCCTAAAGCACCAAACTGGTCTCATGTATTAGTGCATTGCCCGTGTGATGGTGTATCACCACAATCGACCATTCACCTCACCCTATTCTGTCGCTACTACGAACAATCTCGTAAACGATGGATCATCCCACTTCTACGTAGAGATGGGTTAAGAACATGTCGCCCTGCTTATCTGGCACTTCAGATGTTGGACACTCCCTATGTAGCTAAATGTGTAGCTCTATTCCTAAAATCATGCTTAAGATTGCATTGTGATATAGGGCTCCCTTCACCTTGACTTGTTGGAAATCGCTGTTATACTGATTAACTTGTAATCGTCGTTTTTTTTTTTTTTTGCATATTTTAATGTCATTTTGTCTTTGCATGTACAATAATTCTGTGTTTTTAACTATTATTCGATTTGTATGATGCACTTTTTATGATTGAACTTACTGTCAATCGAATAAAAGTTTTTTTTAAATGAAATGTGTCTACACAATTTGACATCAAATCTGAACAATTAACATCTCCGGACCCCAGCCTGCAATTAATCAAACTTTCACTTGGTGGAAATCCGGGATTTCGAACAGTACTGTTGATTAAAATATACATACACCCGTGCTAAAAAAAGCATTAATCTCGTTACTCATAGCAGTAGTCCCAGAGATAAGAAACACGCAGCCCCTCTGGGACGTAATCATAACAGGTGATTTTAACTCTATTCTGATTCACACACCGGACAAAGATATCAAATTGACATCCGACAATATACACTGCGAAGTTCTATCACAAGTTCTATCCTGCCAAAGCAACACCGGTCAGAACCTAGTGATAACTCTAGAGTACCTAGGACTGTGAGTTATAAATGAGAGAATGATAGAGGACTCTCCGCCAAAATCTACATTTTCACAGTGCAAATACTGGATTACACAATCATTTCCCTACCCCTGATACCGCAACTAGCCCAGTTTTTTATCAATTTCTCAACATAGAGTGACCATAGTCAATAGCAGATTTCTTTTGGTGTACACCCTGGTAGGCACACAAACAACCTACCATTGGAAGGCAACATAAACACAACAACCCTAAAACGTTTGAGGTGGACAAACACATCACTACAAGAACTGAATCTTACTATAATGATTCAAGCACCGACTAGCCGCAAAAACAAAAATATTGATTTAATAAGCGCCTGGACGGACTTCACATTTAACTTGTCATTTTTAATGACAAACAGCAACAGGAGGAAAACAGGGAAAGACAATATAGTCACCTCATACAAACTGAAAACACTAAAACAAGAATTGTGAAAGGCCATCAGGAACAATAAATCCTTGGACAGAGACCACCAAGGATGGGAAGAAAC